>NW_024378141.1:0-65038 GCF_016835505.1 Polypterus senegalus
TTTCGGGCATTTTTTTTTTATTTATTTTTGTTTGGAAACTTTCCCCCCTTATGGGAATTTTTTTTTTTTTTTTTTTTTTTCAAAAAAAGCATGTATAAGTTGAACAGTATAATTTAAATTTCATTTGAGATTTGAAAAGAAAAAAGTAATTCCAATTTGGTGCAATGCTTTATTTATTTATTCAGTGCCCCTTTTTTGGAACAATCACATTTCTGTGCCATTGGCAATCTATCCCAGAATGCCAGAAATGGACTGAATGTTACTGTATTGACCGATAAAATTATAAAGAGTGAAGATTTGTCCCTTTCTTTCCAAGTTTTGGATCAGAATAGAAAGGGGGGAAATTTAAAACTTGAAAAAAGACTTCCGGGTTTTCCAGATTTGTTTCTTTTAAATTTTTGATTTTCCCATGAGCTTTGAACTTGACAATTGATTTTTTTACCCTGGCATGAGCTCGACTGTTCTAAATCGCCCCTTTCATTAAAAATTTCACTGCAAGTTCTGATTTAGCACAAAAATTCAGATCATAAAATATGGAATTTGAGAAGAAATTAATTTCAAAAATAAAAGAAATTTAAATTTAGACAAAAACTGTAAAAAAAGCTTGTATAAACATTTTAAATTGTGAAATGTTATTTTCAGGGATAATCTTTTGGGTAGGAATATAAAGAGCTTAAAGAAACACAGGGATTGGGGAATTATTAAAGAAAAAATCTTCTATTAGTATTTGGAAAAAGGGTTTTTGAACAATCAATCTTTTTTTGAATTTATTCATGGTGCCAATGGATAAATGAGCACAATATGACTGGATTAACGTTAAAAACAAGAAAATTTTTTTGGCCCTTCTTCTTCACTAACTAACAATAAGACAATGTCCTCTCTGGTTTGTCCTCAAACACTTAAATTTAGAACCCCTTTAAAGTAGGGGGTTTGCCTCACCACCCTTTGGTATATACCTAAAATCCCATATTTTCTTATCATTGTCATCCCTTTTTTTCTAGTTTTGCTTTCATTCCTGTTTTCTTATACAGCTTTACTCTTCAGACTCTTATTTTTTACCATAATGGCGGGGGCCCTTCCCAAATTTCTCCATGCACCTTTTAAAGGTGTTGTGGTGTGAAATTTTGTATAAAGTTGATAAATATTTTTATGTCTTTATTTGTAATTTAACAAAGTAGGTAATATTAGTTTTTCATTGGTGGGGCCATGTTTAAAGAACCCCCCCTTCCCCAGCTTTAGGACTGGTGGGGGAATTTTTATGACAGAGTCGGGTAATCCAAACCATTTTGGGCAAGTAATTCTCTGGGACTTTCTCAATCAACCCCCCAAAGGAAACAGACCCCTGCTGGGTATCACTCAACAAAGGGTTTTTGGGGAATGTAAAAAGTTCCCATTTTAAATGGCTGTTTGGTTGGTTTGAATCGGGAAGGCCATCCTGTCCCCAACACCCCTTTGGGTTAAGAATGTGGAAAAAGAATGTAAAAATTTTTTTTTAACCCCTCCCTCTTTTCTCCACCATCATGAAAAAGGGCATCTCACACACCATGGACTGAACGAGACCCCCCAAGAAGCACAACTCAGCAGTCATATTGAAAAGAAACTGGCCAAAAATGATGACTGAACTAGAGACATTTTAAAGTAACTAACAAGCCTGGGGCCCCTGAAACTACAAATCAGCATTTATCAGGTTGTATGGTTGCCAATATTCAAATGTTTTTTGTTATTGTTATTATTTCATGAATATTATCAATATTACATTGTTTAAAGTTGTAACTTTACTCCTGTTTGTTTTTTACATGTAATTCCTGGGATTACAGATGTAGATGGAAAGGTGGGGAGAATTATAAAATACAATACCAAATTTAAACGGTGGTAAGTCTATGGATTTGGGGATTCTGATAAAGGCTACATATTAAAGAATTAAAAGGAAAGCAGACTAGAATGACCTACCAAGACTAACCACCAGGCTCCCACTGCTGTGTCTCTATTTCATCTAAATAGCAGAATTTTACTAACCCCCAAAAACAATGCCTTGCATTCTGAACTCCCCACATACTTTCTACAAGAAAAATTTGTATTCGCCTGCGAAAAGGTATCTTTGTTTTTTTTTTTAAAATTTTTTTTCAAAGTCTTTTTGTAAATTCTGATTCCTGAACCCAGTTTTAAATTATAAAACCCAAAAGTTCATAATAGGAAAAAATAAACATTATTTTTTCTGACTTGGGGTAAAAAAGGGTTATTATGGGGTGTGCCATCTGAAATATCATAATAAGAAGTATATATTTGTTATTTTATTTTCAGAAAACGTATAGTTGTTTCAATTTTATATACAGATATTTGGGTTTATATCATTTTTTGTTAATTTTGCTTATTTTTTTTTGATGGTACATTAATCTTTCAATAGTATCTTTAAAAGTATGTGATTTTCAATTACAGGACAGTAAATGGAAATTTTTTTTTTTTTGCTTTTAACTTACGCAAAAATTTTGAACATAAACACATAAAACACAATTTTGCTGCATGAAAAATTTTTTTTAGAGTCTTAAAATTCAGGGGGAAAAATAATTGTAGACGCTATGTTGAAGGAAACAATGTGCTGTGGTCAAAGTCACTTGTTTCACTGCTTGTTTTAAAAAAAAATAAAGGCAGTGGCACTTCCCAGTTCTTTGATCCTTCCATTTTAAAAGATTTTTTTTATCCCCCTTTCCCATTATATATCAAACAGGTCACCCACTCTCAAACTGGCAAAAATACCAAAAGGACTCAACAAACGCAATGAACTATCTTGGATTGTATTAAAACATTTTTAGTCTTATTTGGCTTTTTTTTCAATAAAACCCTTGTTTTTGATAAAGGCAGATGTTATTTATACTGGTGATCCCTTTCCCCTTTAATGATTTTGTGCTGGTGTCTTATTCTTAAATAGTCATATCCTTTAAAATAGTCATAACCCCGCCCCTGGTTGGCTGAATTGGGTCTCGTTCTAACCCTGTGTTATGATATGCGGGGTTTGGGTTGCTGAGTGACTGACTTTTCAAGCATTAAATCATCTTTTCCCAAGAAAAAAAAAGGACTTATTGGTGTGCATCAAGGGTTTTTCTCTTCTGAATAATGATAATAAAATCTCCAAATTCTGCCTGAAAGATGGGAAAATGCTTCCTTCTGTAATATCACGATCAAACCAGACTTTTTAAAAAAAAAACTACTAAATTCAACGTTTTTTTTATTTAAAAATTAACCCTTTAAATCAAAAACCCTAGAGATCTTATTTCTTTAGATGCAGAAAAAAAATTTGAGTTTTTTAACAACATTATTTCTGACTTATGTGATACTCAATAAGGATCCAATTATCACCTTTTCTCTTTGTTCCCTTTAACCCTTTTGGGGTCTCTTTTGAAAACACCCAGAGATAAATGGGGTTTTTAGAAAGGACTTGGAAAATTCACTTGTGCGATGATAAAATTGCATATTCTGACCCCCCAAATTTTTCCAAAATCCTAAAACATTAAGATTTTTTAAAAAATTTTCTGGGCTCAAAATCAATTTTTAAAAAAAAGTGTACTCTTTCCAGTGAATTCTTTGTTCACATTGTTGGACTGGATTCTTTTCCCCTTTATTTTTGCAAATCGTTTAAATATCTAAAGGGCATCCCAAACAAATATAAATTCTTTTCAACAAAAGTTTGTTTCTGCATGTAAAAAAAAGGGGAAAAAGTGAATAGATTCACCCTCCATCTTACATTGCAAAAGAATCAACATTGTTAAGATGGCCATCTTTTAAAGATTTTCTTCCATTTCAAAACCCTCCCCATTAACAAATAATTTTTAAAACATTAATCAATCATAACTCAATGGGGGAATTCAAAACATGTACATCCAAAGGCACCTACAACACCTAAAGCGAAGGTGGCATGGTATTCCCCCCTTTTAATTTTATTACTGGGGACAAATACACTACTATAAAGAGCACCAAACACAAATCGATGAATTTTCACAAGCCTAGTATGAACAGAAAAAAATCATTCCTGCTCTAACCCCAGTTAATAAATTACCATTATGCAAAATAACCAATTTCCCTTCATTTCTCAAATATGGAACCAATTTAGGGAAACCAAAAAAAAAACATGTGTTGCACCTCTAATGACAACCACCTTTTCCACCCTCTCAACGTATACACTACTAGAGAATAAGCTTTGCGGGGAAAATGTGTTAAAGAAGGTATGAAAAAAAAGGAAAAAAATTTTAAAAAAAAAATGATTTTTTTGAATTGTTTTTTCATTGATATAGTGTTGTTCTCAATCTATCTATATATATATATATATATATATTATGTTATCTATATTTATATAATTTGAACCGCCCGGGCACAGACAGGGGGACATTTTGTTTTTTAAACCACCACACTTTTATTTCAAATATTTACAAGTATAATGGGAAAGACCCCCGTCAATGGGCACTCAGACCCCGTCCGTACAAAACCCCCAAAATTGTCCTGGCCACACAATGTTGTTTCGCCCCACAGCTCTCCGGCTTACCTTCCCCCCTCCCGACTCTAGCCTCGAATGAAGGGGCGGCCCCTTTTTTTATATGAGGATGAGCCCCAGGTTTCCCATTCCCCCCTCTAAGCCCCCAAAAGGGGGGGAAGGCCCTTTCCCCCCCGGCGCTCTCAGGGGCCCCCCCTAACTTCCCCCCGCACTTCCTGGTGTGGCAAAGGGTGGGGGTAAACCCAAGGCATTGGGGGCCTCCCAACCCGGGCCCCCACAGGGTGGGTTCCCTGCCCACCCGGGCCCCGGGTAACCGGGAAAGGGAGCTCCCCGGTCCCGGGTGGGGCAACCCCATCCGGGCCCCCGGCTTCCCGGCGGGGCTGGCCCCGGCATCCCTGACACGCCCCCCGCCGGAAGACCACTTTGGGGGGAAAGGGGACCCGTCCCGCGGGCAAAACGCGGCCCCGGGGGGTCCCCCCAGGATAGTGGGGGCCGGGCCCCCTCCCAAACGGGGCAGGGGGGGAAACCCCCCGACACCCCCGGTTCCCCCCGCCCCACGGGCGCTCCCCCTCTTACCCGGGACCCGGGCCTCCTCATTCGGCACCGCTGGGAGGCTTCGCCCCTTTGGTCGGAGTCACTCGCTCCTTGCAGCCTCCTCCAGCCCGTGGTGGCAACCGTGCACCAGCAGAGATCCTTCCAGAGCGGTCCGCATCAGAGGGCAGGTCCCCAATGAAGTGGTCGATGCTTCAGCCGAGCCGTCCCTACAAAGAACAACACGGCAGAACGCTGCCAGAGGCACCCTTCCTGTGCCACGCACTGCAGCGTTCCTCCCTCCAATCGGCACCCGGCCTTGCCTGTTGGCACCCTCTCGCCCAGCTTCCGTGTCCTCTTGGTGGAACTGCTGGCCGTCTCGCGCCTCTCCGCCCTCAGGGATTCCCTCTGCCCCTGCAGAGGCGCTAACACCGGACGTCGCACCCAGCACCGCATCCCAACCTATCGGAGGTGTCGGCACCCAGCCTCTTATTCCTCCCTTCACTCTGAGACGCCATGACGGTTTGAGACTCCTTATGGAAAAGAAGGCGCCTCTTTCCCGTCTGCGTCCCTACAGTCGTGCGGACTGCAGCCGACTCGGGGCGGAGGGTGCTAGGACCCGGGGCACTTAGCAGCCCATGTCCATTCAGCGTCCTCTCGGACTCCCCCCTCGCATACAGCCAGCGCCGCACTCCTGTCGGAGGGCTGCTTACGAAGCTGATCCTTGGCATCACAGCCATGTTCAGCAGACCCTCCCTGCATGCTGTACGGAGTCGGTTGTATCACTGTCTCGCCACCTCCCGCTGGAGATTCCAGCGTCGCGCCGTCTCGTTGTCACTAACGTCTTCAGCGCCGCGAGCCTTCCCTCTCAGTACCAGCCCATCAGCCTGGAGGGCGCGTAGCATCTGTAATACGCGCTGCTCGGCTGAAGGCATGCTCCAGCTCCGTAGAGCAGCCGGCAAGACAGGAAGTTAACCGACCTGGAGCCTACCTGTCTGTCAGCCTCCGCGCCGCCACTTCCTGTGGGTCTTCTCCTCCATCCCACGGTCTCCCCTGCCCGGATGGACATTCCTTGGTCCCGTCTCTCTGCAGTCATGGCGGGCACACAGACACGGGCCCCTACAGGGTGGAGCTTCCATGCCCCAGAGCAACCAGGAAGGTGGCCCCACGTGATCCAGGGTGGGCGCAGACCCACATAGTCCTCATGGCTTCCGGCTGGAGTCATGGCCCCTGCATCCCCTGACAATATATATATAGCAAAATCGCATCGCGGCAGCTGGAGAAATAGTGTTAAAGAAGGAAAGAGAAACAAAGGAAACATTTTGAAAATACGTAACATGATTGTCAATGTAATTGTTTTGTCACTGTTATGAGTGTCGCTGTGATATATATATATATATGCAAAATACCCGCTAGCATGATGCGGTGTTAAAGAAGTTATGAAATAGAAAGGAAACATTTTAAAAAATATAACATGATTGTCAAAGTAATTGCTTTGTGTATTTGGCAGCAGCGCCACGGTTGTTTTCGCTAGCTGCATCAGAAAATACACCACGACGTCTGACCCGCCTCTTTTACTGTTTTCTCACAACTTGGATTGCTGCTGTCATATGGGTTTGAGTCTACATATATATATATATATATATATATTTTGTCCACACGCGGCGCATGGGAGGCAGCTAAGGGCTTGAGTGAAGGCAGTTCAAGGGCATGCCGGGTGGCAGAGTGCACTGACTCTTTTTCCTTGCCTGTAGACCATCCCGGGATTTCACCTGGATCTCCTGACATCACTTCGGACTGAGTCAATGGAAGTCGCCACACCAGCTCAGTCCCTCTGATGTCACCTCCGACCGAGCCAATGGTGGAAGACCGTGCTCAGATCCATACACCTCACTTCCTGTCTCCCCTTTAAAACCTCCCCTTTTCCTTTGTTTCTTTGTCTTGTTTGGACTCGGTTGTTGCACTTTCAGTGCTCTGTATTTTGTTAAAGAAGCCACTTTTCAGCCAGGATACCAATATAGGTGGTCTCCAACTCTTTATCTGTCAATGTCTCGTTCTTGTGACAGTGGCGTAGCGGCAGGATGGAGAGTCCCGAGGAGAAGGGGACAGGACCTGTAATATACCAGGTGGGGTGCAGGGCCGAGTATTCAGGCGTGGAGGGTGCCCGTGGTTGCCAGCTGACTCAGGGGCTCCGCTCCCGCACTCATAACCAGCCCATCTGGAGTGCCAGGAGTGTGCGGGTGGGCTCACAGATTGGGCTTGCCCTGGAGGGAGGCAAAGGGACTCAGTATGCTCTCTTGGGGAGTGCCTGCCTCCCTGCAAAACCAAGCCCCATTTACCACCTTAGGGTGCCCCAGACTGGCAGGTGATAAAATAAAACATGGAGGTTGGACCTGACGCCAAATCAAACAAGCCTGTCCTGGGCAATGGTGGGGCATTGGCTCGGCCATAAACACGCCCTACAAATAATAGAGCAGGTAGCTTTCTGCTCCTGGAGCAGCTTCCCGGGCTTCACTCCCGGTTTGGGCAGCGGTTCAAGAACATGGCTGAGCTCATGGAAGCTTTGGAGACGGAGAGGGCGACTCACACTCTAGGGGAGCAGAACTGTCCTCATGTCAAACTCAGCCGGGTAGCGTTCCAAGACCTAGCCCACCCTGTACAATCCGGACCGTATTGGCGTCCGCAGGCGCTGGCGCCAAACCGCTGGGGCAGGAGGAATGCAGGTGGAGGGTGAGAGGGTTGGTGTGTCTGGCTAATCCGTAGCGGTCCCCATACTGGCGTGGTGATCGCCAACGGACATCAAGACTCAGGTTTGTTCGACTCCGCAGCAACATTTCAATTGTTGCCGCGCTTGTGCAAACCAAGAACAGTGGCTAAATTTTAAGCCGGTATAACCTGTGTCCACGGAGACATCCGCTGGTACAGGTCCACCCGCTAGGTATCAGTTACGGAGGGTCAGTTGAGCTCACCGTAGCCGCTACCTGATCCTCCACACCCGGTGATCACTAGGGACGGACTGGTCTAAAATAAAAGTGAGGACATACCACTCCCGGGTTAATTTGGCCTGCGTATGGGCGGAGATAACCCGTCTCAAGCTCCTCACGCCCTGTAATCAGCCGGCGAGAGAGACGAGCAAGTCGCCTGACTGCGAGGCAACCCGCCGCAGCTGGCTAACGCCGCATCCACCAACGCCAGGCGTGAGGCGGAGGAAACCACGCCATTGAGGTCGCTGACCCTCTCTCCGTGTTAGCGGTTCCAATTTAAAGAAATGCCGGCTCTTTAGAAGGAGCAATGGAATGATGACTCCCTGAAGTTTGTGAAAATGCAGTGGTCCTTGTCAATGGCCAGCGCACTAATCAGTCGACTGCCACAGGGCCCCTACTTTGTGCTAGATAATGACCTCCTTTACCGTGGGCAATGCATGACGGGCAGGAGACGAGGCTGCTGCTAGTGCGGCTGTCCTTCCGGGCGCAGGTCTGTGGGGTAGCACAGCGCACCTCCTAGGGTGGCCACCTGGGCACAGAAAACTCTGGAGCCGGATCAGCTCCGTTCACTGGCCAGGGAATTAATGAGGAGGTTCATGCGCTTTACTGCGCTTCCTGCTCGAGTGTCACTGCGACAAATTCCTAGGAGGGACGTGTTCTCTCATTCCTATTCCACTGATTGGCGTCCCTTCCACAGAATCGGTCGACCTGGTGGGACCCTGGAACCCTCAGCCCGGGACACAAGTACATTTTAGTCCTGAGTGGATTACCTACGATACCCGAAGCTGTTCCGTTAGCGGCTCAGCTACCTCTAAAGCCATCGCCGGGAATTACTAGGGATTGTACAGCGGTGGGGATCCCCAAAGAAGTCTTGACAGACCAGGGGACCCCCTTCACCTCGGAAACGTTCAAGGAGACTGCCAGATTACTGAAAATAAAGCATTTAAAGACCTCGGTGTATCATCCTCAAACCGACGGATTAGTAGAGGTTTAATCAAACTCTCAAGCAAATGCTGCGTAAGGTGGTCAGCTGGATGGAAGAACTGGGATCAGCTCCTCCCCTCGTCCTTTTGCCTCATCGGAAAGTCCCACAAGCCTCCACGGGTTCTCCCCTTTGAACTACTATCAGGCGACAACCTCGGGGCATATTAGATATTTTGAAAGAAGGCTGGGAAGAAGAGGCTCTTCCCTCCACAAACATACTGGAATATATACGCAAGTTACGATAGATTTGGAAAAAATTCGCCTGTCCTTAAAAGTCACATGAGGAGGCTCAAGCAGCGCAGGCCGGTACTACAACTGGCTCGTCTCTTGGGAGTTCCACTGGAGTCGGTCATGGTCCTAGTGCCTACCTCCCTCTAAATTGCTTGCCCACTGGCAGGGCCCCTCGAAGTTAAGGAGAGGAAGGGACTGGTCGACTATTTGGTGAGTCAACCCAAGCGGGCCAAGGCGGGTTTATCATGTGAACCTGCTGAAACCGTGGAAGGACAGGGACCTCGATCCTCCTCTCCGCCAGCCCGCTCACTCTTCGCTCACACACACGACCTTAACTCTCGGCGCGGACTTAAGGCCCAGACAGCGGCAGGAGCTGGAAACAGTTATCCGGACCGTTCGGAGGTAGTCAGTGAGAACCCGGAAGGACCTCTCTGATTGAGCAACTAACATCGTGACAGAGCCCGGTGGTGTTGTCGAAGCGCCCGTGATCGTCTTCCCGAGGCAAAAGGCTGAAGTGGACTTGAGATCAGCGCATGCTGGAGCTAGGTGTGATTGAGGAAAGTTATAGTCCCTGGTCCAGCCCCATTGTGCTCGTCGGTAGCCTGCGGAAGTTGGAGGTTCTGCAATGACTTCCGTCGGCTAATCAAGTCTCCCAATTTGATGCTTATCCAATGCCACGCGTGGGACGACCTCCTCGAGGCTTGGACAGGCTCAATACCTGACCACACTTGAGCATGACGAAGGGTACTGGCAGGTTCCTTTAGCGGACTCCTGAAGGTAAAACAGCGTTTAGTACCCCTAAGCGGTACTGGATATCGTGTCCTTCCATTTGGGTTACGGGGCTCCAGCAACCTTTCAGCGTCTGGTGGACAAAGTGCTTGCCTCATAACTCATACAGTGCTGCCTACCTGGATGACGTGGTCATCTATTCCAGCACAT
Organism: Polypterus senegalus; assembly: GCF_016835505.1. NCBI lineage: Eukaryota > Metazoa > Chordata > Cladistia > Polypteriformes > Polypteridae > Polypterus > Polypterus senegalus. The sequence continues at coordinate 10,153 of NW_024378141.1, forward strand.
GGAAGGAACACCTACAGCATGTCCAAGCGTATACGGACACTTGGTGAGGCGGGCTCGGATTAATCCCAAGAAATTCTTCTTCGGATTAGCGAAGCCAAATATTTAGGCTACCTGGTGGGTCGGGTACCGTAAGGCCACAGTGCTCCAAAATTGAGCCATTCTGAAATGGCCCGTCCATGAACCAAGCGGCAAGTCAACCTTTCTTGGTTAGCGATTCGCCCGGTTTGTACCCGGTTTTCGAGAAGCGGCGCCTTGAGCGGATTTAACAAAGAAGAGGGCCCCGAACATTGTGGTATGGACTGAAAAACAGGCTGCATTTAGTGACTAAAGCAGGCCCTTACGTCCACACCTGTTTTGATGGCACCTAACTTTCTTGCCTTCATCCTCCAGACGGACGCTTGGACACAGGCCTGGCGCCGTGTGCTAAAGCGTCGATGGTGTGGAGCACCCCATCATGTTCCTGAGCGGAAACTGTTGGACCGGAGACCAGGTATGCTGCGGTGGAGAGGAGGCTCTGGCGATTAAATGGCGATTACTCAGCTGAGGTACTACCTGTTGGGCGGGAATTCACCCTTGTCACGGACCATGCACCCCTACAGTGGATGGCCCTCCACAGGAGTCGAATCCTGCGGTCACCTGGTTTCTTGACCTGCAGCCCTACAAGTTTTGCTCGTTCATCGTCAGGGCGCTCTCCACGCTAGCGCTCGATGCTCTTTCTGGTTCACGACCTCTCGGTTAGGTCGCCCGACCACGTCGGGTCTGGGCTAAGGGGGCCTTGTCACACGCGTGCGCATGGGAGGCAGCTAAGGGCTTGAGTGAAGGCAGTTGGAGGCATGCCGGGGTGTGGCAGAGTGCACTGACTCTTTTCTCCCTTGCCTGTAGACCATCCCGGGATTTCACCTGGATCTCCTGACATCACTTCGGGACTGAGCCAATGGAAGTCGGCCACACCAGCTCCAGTCCACTGATGTCACCTCGCTACGAGCCAATGGTGGAAGACCCGTGCCAGATCCATACGACCTCACTTCCTGTCTCCCCTTTAAAACCTGCCCCTTTTCCTTTGTTTCTTTAGTCTTGTTTTGGACTCGGTTGTGTGCACTTCAGTGCTCTGTATTTTGTTAAAGGAAAACGACTTTTGCAGCCAGGATACCACAATATACGGTGGCTGCCCCAACTCTTTATCTGTCAATGTCTCGTTCTTGTGACAATATATATATATATATATATATATACATACATATATACATATATATACACATACATATCTTCATATCTATATACATATATACATATCTAAAACATATCTACATATAAAATATATATAAAAACATACCATCACAAAATAAAACACACACATACATACATACACACACAAAATTATATATTGTGTGTGTGTGCTTTATTATGTATATTGTGTGTGTATATATATATATATATATATATATATATAAAAAATTAGATAGGTGTGTGTGTGTATATATAAAATATATCAAACATACAAAAAGGAAATTATATGTGTATACATATGTATGTGTCTATATTGTGTGTAAAACTTTGGTCACTGATAAGGGAAAAAAATAAAAAAATATAGTCTATAAGTTTTTAAAACGTAAAACATTGCTTTTTTAAAATTTACAGGTACTTGAGCACTACTGGGTGGTTGGGGAAAACTACTTTTTAAAAACTGTGTAACCAACAGGTAAGTAGTACTAACAAGTTAAAATGTATATGGATCATTTTCAGTAGTTGATCCCTTTTGAAAGCTACATCGGCTGTGGTATACAAATGGCATTTTTTTATGTGACGTTCAAATTTCTGCCTCTGGTAATGTCCCTTTCTATTCCCCGCAATTAAAAAAAAAGTTTTTTTGTTCTCTGCGTGTTAAAAGAAAGACTTTGGTTTGGGATAAAAAAAAAAAAGGTTAAAGAAAGGAAAGGGTTTTTTTTTTTTATAGTATAGATAGATTGTTCACCCCGATATGGGCCTTTTTGGGGGCATCGGGTGGGTCTTGTGTAGACTGGTGAGGGGTCCCTCTATTAAACGGCTGTGATGGGTTTTAGTCCCCCCCTCCCGTCCCTGTCTTCATAATCCCACTGGCGACCTCATTAAAAATCGTGCAAAAAAATCCAATGCCCTTTAAAATTATTTCCCGTGTGAAAAAGGGGTCCGTTTTTGCACTTGTCTGGGCTATAGCTCAGGGGGAGGATGAAAAAAATTAAAAGTGCTCACTTTGACTGAAGGGAGAAACGCGTCATTAAAAGGCGGCAATATGCAGCGTGCTGGCTGCTCGACTTTTCGGGGAGGGGGACGTTTTTCAAACGTTCAAAAGTCTCAGTGCTCTTTGGGGGTCATTATATATATATATATACTAAAAATTAAAGACACTTTTAATCAGAGTATAGCATAAAGTCAATGAAACTTAGGGGATATTAATCTGGTCAGTTAAGTAGCAGAGGGGTTGTTAATCAGTTTCAGCTGCTGTGGTGTTAATGAAATTAACAACAGATGCACTAGAGGGGCAACAATGAGATGACCCCCAAAACAGGAATGGTTTAACAGGTGGAGGCCACTGACATTTTTCCCTCCTCATCTTTTCTGACTGTTTCTTCACTAGTTTTGCATTTGGCTACAGTCAGTGTCACTACTGGTAGCATGAGGCGATACCTGGACCCTACAGAGGTTGCACAGGTAGTCCAACTTCTCCAGGATGGCACATCAATACGTGTCATTGCCAGAAGGTTTGCTGTGTCTCCCTGCACAGTCTCAAGGGCATGGAGGAGATTCTAGGAGACAAGCAGTTACTCTAGGAGAGCTGGAGAGGGCCATAGAAGGTCCATAACCCATCAGCAGGACCAGTATCTGCTCCTTTGGGCAAGGAGGAACAGGATGAGCACTGCCAGAGCCCTACAAAATGACCTCCAGCAGGCCACTGGTGTGAATGTCTCTGACCAAACAACCAGAAAGACTTCATGAGGGTGACCCAAGGGCCCCATGTCCTCTAATGGGCCCTGAGCTCACTGCCCAGCAGCATGCAGCTCGATTGGCATTCGCCATAGAATACCAGAATTGGCAGATGCACCACTGGTGCCCTGTGCTTTACAGATGAGAGCAGGTTCACCCTGAGCACGTGACAGAAGTGAAAGGGTCTGGAGAAGCCATGGAGAACATTATGCTGCCTGTAACATCATTCAGCATGAGCAGTTTGGTGGTGGGTTAATGATTGTCTGGGAGGCATATCCATGGAGGGTCACACAGACCGCTACAGGCTTGACAAAGGCACCTTGGCTGCCATTAGGTATCAGGATGAAATCCTTGGACCCATTGTCAGACCCTATGCTGGTACAGTGGCTCCTGGTGCACGACAATTCCTGGCCTCATGTGGTGAGTATGCAGGCAGTTCCTGGAGGATGAAGGAATTGATACCATTGACTGGCCACCACACTTTCCTGACCTAAATCAATAGAACACCTCTGGGACATTATGTTTTGGTCCATCCAATGCCACCAGGTTGCACCTCAGACTGTCCAGGAGCTCAGTGATGCCCTGGTCCAGATCTGGGAGGAGATCCCCACAACACCATCTGTCATCTCATTAGAAGCATGCACCCGATGTTGTCAGGCATGTATACAAGAACACAGGGGCCATACAAAGTGCTGCGTACAATTTTGAGTTGCTGCAATTAAATTTTGGCAAAATGGACTAGCCTGCCACATAATTTTTCACTCTGATTTTTGGCGTCTTTGAATTCAGGGCTCTGTAGGTTGATCATTTTCATTTCCATCAAAGCGATGTGGCATCCTTTCGCTCCTAACACATTACCCAGTCTATATCAGTATAGATATCCAGAGGATTTCTTTTTCCCATTGAGATCTGATGTGTTTTCAAAGTGTTCCTTTAATTTTTGAGCAGTTTATATATATATATATATATATATATATATATATATATATATATATATATATATATATATATATATATATAAAAACCCGCTACGCAGAGTGGAAGTAGTGTGTTAAAGAAGTAATGAAAAAGAAAAGGAAACATTTTAATAATAGTGTAACATGATTCACATTGTCATGAGTGTTGCTGTCATATATATGCCTGCCTAAATAAGTCACCGCCAGCTTCGGCTCTTACTTTTTGTTCATTTAATCATGGCTAGTGGCGGAAAAATTATAAAATGTAAGGAGGATTACACTGAGTATGGCTTTACCAAAACAATTATTAATGGCGAATCGACTATTTATAAAGCTTGAAATGGTGATCTGTTTTTCTGTGTTAACCTCATATTTTTTCATACTTCTTCTCAAACCAAGGTGGTGCGAGGGTAAAATAAATCGGGATGTGCTGATCAATGTAATCCGTGTACCAGGAAATCATGCATTGACAAAAGTTCCCCTTTGCTTGTAATGCAAAGTGTGATTAAATGCATTATTTTGAACATTATGGAGTTACATGCATGAAGCTTTCAGCTGTGCTTGTGCTAAGAAAAAGGAAAGATTTTAAAATAACGTGAGCACGATTGTCAATGTAACCTTTTGTAAGTAGTGCCTGGAGGATTCAGTGTGGAGAAACTCTAGAGACAGCGTGTGTATTAACTTGTGGATTTTTCTGTGAGTATTTGGTGCCAGTGTGACGAAGTTGCTGAAAAAGCTCAGCTCAGAGCAAAATGAGGTAAATTGGAGGGGAGATGATGTGACTCCCCCACCCGCCTTAACTGTCAATCCCCCACAAACACAGTCTCTCGGAATTTGCATAAGCACACCCCTTCACCTGCAATTTTAACTTAGTTACAAAGTGATCAAAACTCTCGTTTATATCCTGCGTTCTCTCATTAAACTTGTATCCCGCATTACCTGTGGGCATGTGAAACGCCAGCGGTAGCCTGTCTATGAACTTAATTTAAAGTTTAGGTTTACACTGTGCTTTCTTTCCAAGTAGCAGCACTCATGAATATGGTAGTATATGTCACTCGCTCGCTTCTTATGCTTCTTATACTCGCTGCATTCTCAATTATATAATGCATGTTTTCTTCAGTGCTTTTTGGAGGTCTTCCTGGTTTTCTACGCACTGCGTTGACTGAGCCTGCCAAATTTCAGCCTTCTACCCACACGGAACTTGGAGAATTAGTGATGAGTTAGTGAGTGAGTCAGTCAGTCAGTGAGGGCTTTGCCTTTTATTAGTATAGATTTAATGTCTGGAAAATGTCTGGGATTAAAACACTTAAAGACTTGTATATAGATGATGTCTTCACATCCTACAAAAAATTACGCTTCAGACTCAACCCCTCATCAACACATTTTTCTTTTCTTTCAAACTGGAAACTTTGCTATTCAGCTAGTTTTCGCAATACTCATCCCAGAACCTTTTGCAGCACTGTGTCAAAAGCCTTCTCCAGACATACAAATACATAATGTGTTTTCTTATCCTATACCCGGGTTTTTTCCTTAATTTGTCTTAGAGAAAATGTCACAACTATTGTTTCCTTCTCCCACATGAAACCAAACTTTCATTTGATCCCTGATTGTTTTCTCCTATTCTCTTCCAATCACCTTTATTACCTGCTCCAAAAAGTTTAATTAGTTTTGCTTGGTTTGACTCATAATCCACTGAATCAGCCTTTCCTTTGCATACTAGAATGTAGCACACTGTTTTTTAATTGTAAGAAATCCTCCCTTCATACACAATCATCATTCATAGGTTAATTAACCAATCACATAGAGAACCTTCCACTGCCTTCAACATTTCATGCACCACTCCAGTTGGAGTTTTCTGTGCTTTAGTGACCTAATATTTCCAGCTTCATCATTTTGCTTTGTCACAATTAACATTATACCATTATTTCTTTTCATTTAGCAACTTCTCCATTCACTTCTTCTTGAATCTTTAATCCAATTACTGTACCTTGAGTCAAAATACGAATTCTAATTATTTCAAATTTCCCGTGCATTTTGTAAAAATTCTTGAACCCATAGCCATTCATCTTCACATGCAGTCAAAGGAAACTGGGTGCCAGAAAGGAGCTGTGTTTTCAGTTTGATGGTGTTTTTTGTTTCTTTTTCAACACATTGTACTTACTACATTACTGTATTAGCTGCTACAATATTTTTTGATGAAACTCTGTGTTATATTGTGTGTTTATTTTTATTAATAAAAAAGAAAGGAAAACTTTATTTGAAATGAATCTATATTTAACTCCATTAAAATCTTAATTCTAATTTAATCTATTATGGTCTGTTAAAGACACTTTGAAGGCACTGGGGACAGTGTGTTTGTCAGTAATGATTAAAACATGGGCTGCAACTTAGAACTTTTTCAATAATCTGTCTAAACTTGGGTCTGTGCAATAGGTGTTTGGTGTTATATTAGAAATTAGTGTTAGAATTTCATGCTGTTATTGAGTGAAAAATGTTAAGGTGTTGCTTGCATGAAGTGACATACTTTGTTTCTCCATTGTTAGCTTTTGAAATAAAAAAATATCTGGCAGAATTTCATAGGATGATCAGGGGATTTTCTCATTCTGAGAATGAAAATTTTCGTTAGCATTAACATTTTATCAGGTTTATATATATTTCATTAAATGTAGGGCCCCAGGATGGTTACATTATTTGAATTTATATTGTCAAAGCTATAAAAAGTATATAAAAGTAATTAGACAAATATTAAATGTGGTTTAAAATAAATGTCACATTATAATCTTGCATTTCAAGCACTTATTTGTCTTTTATCACCAATAGGTAGTAGATGAATAATATCACATTATTATTACTGCTCATTAGTTTTACAAAATTATTTAATATGATAGTTACTTATGTTTTGCAAAACATAATTGCAAATTTAAGAGCAGGAAATTGAACATTTGAAAAGATAAAGTAAGCTATACAGCAACTATGTTTTGGGTACTGCAGTTTAATATACATAATTTGGTATATTGCAAAAAATATCTTAATGAACATTAATGAGATAATTAACTATTTTTTTTCTGTCCAGAATTCTAAAATTATTATCAGACTATCATCCATCTCGTCTGCATCTGGCTCCACAAATTCGGCACTGCTTTACAATCTGCAGAAAACATTGATAATTGCTACATACAACCAATGACTTTAATACATTGTGTCAATAGGAGTGACATGTAATGGGTGCCAACTTTCTATCACCTCCATATGGGTGCAGTCTGAGTGTTATATGGATGTACTTTGTGACTATACACAGCCCACGCCCGTTTCGCAGCGTCCTGCTTCAACAGTGCCTTGCAGCCCTGCCACACAGTAGAGCATCAATCGCCATAGAAAACTCATCACACGCAACAACGAAGTTCATTCAAACCTTTCCAAGAAGAATGTATTTTGGCCAGGGACCGATCACCGACTCGGGGGATATTTTATTTAATGACGTGACCCACTTTCTCTTTATCCCCTCTCCTCCAAGACAATTCAATCCCAATCATGGATCCGCAGCTGCAGGACCAACCTGAGGAGGAGGATAATCAGTGCCTGGTCTAAAGGATGGAGCTGAGGCATAATTACTAATGAAGTCACTGCTTGCATGTTGTGTTTTTGTTTAATAGAGTGGTAGCTCCTGCCTCAATAAAACTTCTTCCTTTTCCTGTTTGAGGTTGTTCATAAAGCTGATTGTTCTGAAGATTGTGACTCAGCCTCGTATTTTTGGGTTGTAAGACAGTGACTCACGCTCACAACTTGTAAATCCATATCTACAGTATACAACATGGTATAAAATCATGTGGCACGTAAAAAAACAAAAAATTTCTATGGTGCTATCCTGTATGTGCCAATCTATGTGTGTTGGCTGTAGATGGTTAGAGAACAAAAACAATTAACTAATTAGAAATGCACAAGAATTAAAGTTTTATTGTTTCATAGATATTTTTGCTGCTCTTGACTAGTTTCAGCAATGTTATATCCTTCTGTACAGCATGAGAGAAATCCTAGCATAACAAGTATCAGTTCTGAGAGATTTGAAGTTCACTTTTTGATGAGTGTTGTGCTGTATCTGTTCTAGAAGTAAAAAGTTCTCTTCACAATTGAATTTGAGTCTATCAAATGATAACAAATGTCTCAGTTAAAAACATCTCAAGTTCAATTTTGCTTGTTTTTGAAAACTACGACCAAGCTACATGAAGAGATAGCCATTGTATGCAAACATGTGTGATGGCTATACTTATTCTTAAGGAATTTCCACAATTAGCATATACTGCCACACACTCACTCCACAGTTCTTCTGTCTTATTCGGTTTTATATCCTGGGCAATGGTTACTTGGCCAATCTCATTATGCAAATGCCCAAACAAACCAATCAGGTAAAACATTGCAGCATCTACCTCATGTTCTCTATTCCGAGGTGGATTCACTCTATAACTTTAACTTCTCTGTTGTGTGTACAAGCGTGTAGGCGACTGATTCCCCTTTCAGGTAAATTTCCTGAACTTTTTTATAGCACCTTACAGCTTTTGAAACTAGTTTTTTCAGAAATTCATACTAACTTAAGAGGATGTAATGCAGCCATGGAGTAATGCCAGAATGTTGGCACTTTGGCGCTCCAGGTACATGTAGGTCGATATGCTTACTCAAACCTGCAAGACTGGCAGACTGCACCTCCATCTAAAGCGCAATTTTGTGAAGACAGAAGAATGTACTTTTACACTGTACTAAAACATGGCTGGGGTCTAGCTAAAATTAAATAGTTCTTATGTTTAAAGGCACACTTTTCAAGAGACAAAATAAATGTTTAGTGAAAATTTGTTATAGATTATTATCAATGATTGTGAATCTGGTTGGAAAAAAACCTGCAGCCACAGTAAGTTCCTAGGACCGAAGTTTGGGAATCACTGCTCTAAGGGACAGCAAAATACCTAATAGAGCAATGTAATGGGCAGGGATCAATGGGATGTTACAAGTGAAAATGGCACGACTGGCAGACGCCTGCCATCATCAAAAAGCACAATTGTGTATTGCTGCAAAGCCATCTCTTCACTGAGGCATTTCATGCACTACCTCATAAACACAAGGTGAATGCACTGTATAACTAATTATAAAAAAAAATAGACCTATAGATAGTTGTAAAACATATCAAAATCAGTCCCTGTGATATGGCCTATCACAATGTGGTGCTAAATTTCTTGGACGCTTAATGCCAACAGAATCAAAATAATCTTGACAGTTCTCTCTTCCTGAAGTATATCTTGAGAAGTGTTTAAAATCCTTTCAAACCACTGATCCTCTAATCACATGGTTGCAGGTGTTATGATTATGTGACATTGGCATTTTGCTTGAGATTGTGATTGTGCAACATGCTTCAACTGGTAAATTGAGTAGTGTTTTCCAAAATTAGGATTCAATTAGAATTATCTACTGCATAAGCTGCGATATGCACAATATCTATTATGTACTTTTCAAGACAGTTCACAATAATTCAGTGCTTTCCATTTGCCATGTCATCACTTTCTTAAAAGTCAAGTAGATTGCATTGTATTTCATCAGACGTAAGTATCTGAGGCAAACTTAAAGCATCATTTTATTGTTTGAGGCATCAGTGACAACTGAAAAATAGACAGGCGCACCAAAATTTCCTTTAGAATCTTTGGCCCAAGAAAATTCATAACAATCATCTCTGATTTCATTCTTCCCATATGCATTTTCTTCATAATCATGTAACATAGCACTAAATTTAACAAGGAAGTCAGTGCTGTTTTAGCGCAGATCCACATTCAATAGTATGACACACACACAAAGTCTCACAATGTTGTTGTTCTTGAAGATGTCACAAAAAATGTATTAATGATACTTAGACCTTCATATCATTATCTTCTTTGTGTATCCTTATAGAAGCATGTTGTGCTGGGTTGTTCTGTCCTCCTAGCTAGTTAAAAACTCACAATAGCAAAAGGTATAGAAAGCTTTCATTGGATCTCCAATGATGAGATAAACACACATATTTTTTTTCTTAGAATCGCTTGGTATAGATAAACTGTTCTTTTTGGCAGATCCACACAAAAAACAGCCGGTGCATACGTAGAATCTAACTTTGCTATTTCTCATAAATAATCATTTATGTCACTCATAAGTAGTCTTGCTGAATCCAGACATACTGTATAACATATAAATTTGGAGACAACCATAAGTGAATTTTGGGTGGAAAAATTAGACGGTTTACTGAGTGCAACGCCTCTTGAAGTTGGCGATTAAAGTAGAGGTGGTGCATTTTGAACTGCAGAGAGCAGCAGTGCTCTTGTTTAACTGGTCTATCAGAAATAAAAGGTTTTGATTAAAATGAATAAAGCCTCCTAAAAACCCTGGTAGACATAAACAATTGTGTTGAGTGTGCAGAAAGCACATTGTTCAATTTAAAAACAAACAACCTGTTTTAAAATAAACATAACCTAAAAGCAAAGGAAAAAAAATCTGGTAGCATCAAATTTTAACTTTACATTGGAATTCAACTGCATCAATGGACTGGTGAATGTGAACAATATGTTGTCGCGAGGTGCTGAGTGTGCTCTCTGTTCTTAAGTGTTACAACGATAGTGTATGAGTCAATGTAAGGTTGAAACAAAGTAAAAGCACTAAGAAGCACCACAGCCACAATAAACACAAGTAACTCAACAATCACAATTTTCTCTCCTCCACAGCTCCCAGCAAGTGTTTTCCACCTCTTCCCGACTCTGGTTCGCTTGCTGGGTCTTTAGCAGTCCTTTATATAGTGCCCGACGTGGAAGTGCTTCTGTTCTTCTTCCCATATGACTTGCCAACACTTCTGGGTCAGATGGAGAACTCAAGTTCTTCAGTCAGCCCAGAAGTACTTCGAACTCCTGTCTGTGTGATCCATTAGTACTTCCGGGCAATAGGGAAAGTATGACTCCCCAGGTCCTTCAAGAGCTCCCCCTGGCGGCATCCACGGCACCCAACAGGGCTGAGAAACCAAACTACATGTCCCAGTATGTCTTGCGGGAATTGGGGGTACTGCTATACTCCAGGGGAGCTGCCCTCTAGCATCTTGTGGGAGGCAGTGTCCAAACGGTTTTGCCTTCCCCCAGCCTTTCATTCTTCTTGGGGTCCCAGCCGGGTTGAGGGCTGCTGGCTGTCCATCACAACATCTAAACAGTGAAGACAGAAGAATGTACTTTACACTGTACTAAAACGTGGCTGGGGTCTAGCTAAAATTAAATAGTTCTTATGTTTAAGGCACACTTTTCAAGAGACAAAATAAATGCTTAGTGAAAATTTGTTATAGATTATTATCAATGATTGTGAATCTGGTTGGAAAAAAAACCTGCAGCCACAGTAAGTTCCCAGGGCCGAGTTTGGGAATCACTGCTCTAAGGGACAGCAAAATACCTAATAGGGCAATGTAATGGGCAGGGATCCATGGGATGTTACAAGTAAAAATGGCAATGAACTACATTGATATTAGAACCGGGACAAGGAAAACACTCACAAAGACTCAGAATGCACTTGATGTGAGTTACTGAGAGTCTTGTGGCTGAGGCCCAGGATCTGGAATGCTGGTTGCAGGATTAGTACATAAAGTAACACACTTCCAGGTATTGTTTCCCGATTTGCTAAAATCACCCTCAGTGTGTGGTCATTGTCAGGGCTTTGAAAGGACTAGTCTGGATCAGTTTGCTAGAGGGGAAAGTGTGGGAGATCGTTTGCCAGCGACCAGATGTGAGCAGTGTGATGTAGAGCCAAAATGATTTCATGTGTGTTACGTTTCTACAGTAATCTGTGTAAACACATTTGTTAAACAAAAACTTTTAAGTTTTAGTAATAAATATTACAAAAGTAGACATAAACTATAGAATGTTGAAGCTGAAGTCAAAATCAAATAAACACTTTCACAAAGGTTAAAAAATGACACAACAGCTTCCTGTGGTAGCAGTAAGATTTGCTGACTTGTAATCAAGGGGCCACCGGTTCAATCCCACTACCTCTTATGTTTGCCATTTTCTGCTCACACAGAATTAGTATGTACTTATGGTATATGATGTCAAAAAACACAGCCGTAGATATATGCTGACATTTGAAGAAATCATTTTATGACCTGAATAGTACCAATCACAAAACATCATGGCACTAATGCAATATTATTTGAAAACAAACAGAGTCAGATCAGGTGTGAATTTACGCTTGCGCTGTTACTTTGAGTCAGATCAGGAGAGGCAGATGTGAGTGACAGTGAGATACGAAGAAGGCAGATTCACCATGCGTTTCTGTGTCAGCTTTTATCCCTAGAGATCAGAGAATGTCCAGCTCCATTGCCTCAAAACACCACTCCACATCTACAGTTATTCCCAGTTTCAAATAAAAACTAACAGCGTCAGATCCCTATGGCGGTAGTATATCGTGATTGTGAGGTATAAAAGTGAAAAAAGGTAACTTTTACAAGTACAGTACTATAAATGTACACGGTCTGTTACAGAGCATAACCAAATGTATGTGTGTACTGTATAATATTAACAATAACAACAGCGCACTACTGAAAATATGGCAAATATAGGAGGCAGTGGGAATCAAACCAGTGGCCCCTTGATTACAAGTCAACAAATTTGACGCTTCACCTTCGAAAGCTGTTGTATTGTTCTTAAACCTTTTGTGAAACTGTTTCTTTGATCTTTGGACTTCAGGCTTCACACATTCTATAGTTTATGCCTACATTTTGTAACATTTATTACTTAAATATGAAAAAGGTTCTGTTTTAACAATGTGTTTACACAGATTACTGTAGAAACGAAACACACATGAAATGCATGTTTTCCAAATAACGATATAGTATTTATAAAAGGTGTCATTTTTTGTCTTCTCACTCTATACAACTCTAAGCAACTGACACTGGTAAACAGACTTGAACTAAGAAACCTGAGCGGGGTGGGGATGTGATAACAGGCTACTTGCTGTTTGCTGCTTATCAACATATTTAAAGGACAAAAGACATTGATGGAAAGGTGCGAAGCACTTTAAGGTGGGATGGATCTACGAGTTTTTTCGTAGGCTCTGGTAATTCTAGTGTTAAGCTGAGATCTGGACCTGGAATACTGAGTGCAGCATCAGTTCAGGAAACAACACAGCCAAGAGACCATGACATCAGCAGCTCCATACAAGGATGTTCACTTACTCACATACAATGGCCAGATCACTGTAAACTAACTAACTATTAACTTAATACACTGTAGATATAAATACAGCAAAACTAAGTAAAATTCCCTGCACTCATACCCTTGTCTTAGTTAACTGATTAAACTAAATGACACTAACAGATAAACATTCAAATTATATCTTAAAGTTCCACAAGATAATGTTGCACATGTGCAATATAATAATGATATTAAACTAATCAATCATAGAACAATATACATTGTAGATAACTAACATAAATAACTAAAATAAAAAGCAAACAAGTACAAAATTAAAATGATAATTAAATCAGATAATAACTTGATGAAGTACTTGAAATTCAGGGCATATAAAGTGACACTAATATGACAGGTATAAAGTATTACATTCATTATAGTATTCTGAGATTTAGCATAGCTGCTAACAATCCATTTCATACAATGGTTTTAAACTTGTGTACATAGCATCTACAATGCCTAATTTCTTAAAATGAACTAAGTTTGCAAAATGATGTTATATATGAAGAAATGTTGTACTTATTTTTGTTCATTATGTCTGACAGAGTTTTTATATTTTTATACATTTTTTCTTGCAATGGTAGTTTATGATGAATAATGATGATAAATCAAACACAATAAAATTGATTAAAAATGTTTCACCCTCTCTGGAAATAATTATAAAATAAAGATTTTTTTTAAAAAATGTTGCATACTGATCTGTAAATTTTATATTCTCTAACCCATTTAAAGATTGCATCTGCTGATGCAATTAGACACATTACCAATGATGTTGCCTGCGACCATTGGGTGTTATGGGCCTTTAAATATCAGACCCCTCACCCAGATGACCCATTTCTCATTGAACAGGCCAAAGTTTGAGTCTAAGTAGCAGATGCCCATGAATTGCTCCTTTTATCCCATAGCTACCTAGAGGCCCTCTCTGCACTTTCTGTTATATACTACTATTATTGGTTATCTATTGTGTTCTCCTGTGATACCTAGGAAATTAAATGACTTGCAGAGGAAGGTGACAGTCAGTAGTTTGTAGCCCATTCAGTGGGCTGCCATGACTACTCTTGGCTCTTTTCAATATAAACATAATAATGTTTTATGTTTATATTTTACATAACTGTGTATCAAGTAGACAGCAGCATTGTTGAATATTGAGCGGTGCAGTATGGGTTTGACTAAATACAAGGCATTGTTTGAGGAAAAAAATCAGTTAATTTAAATAAGCTTACATGAAAATATTGGTGCATGTATTGAACCACATATAGCCATAATGACCACACAAACAACAAAGAGGCTGGTGTGCCGAATACGTCAGATCTAGCAACTGCTGTCGGTAAGAGAGAGATGCTCTGTCACTTGAAGTGTAGCGTGATGCTGGCCTAATTTGCAGCGTAACCTAATGCAGAAATAAGAAAACTGTTTAGCTATATTTATACATTTTGTTTTTTCATCACAAATCTATGCTAAATAAAACAACTTAATGATAATAAATGTAAAAACCTGTTTACTGATATTTACAACTAAAGTCTTGGCTGCATGTGATCCTGTAATTGAAAAGAAACTGGATGGATAAAATGTATTACTTAAAATAAATAATAAATGCATGCATAAATAATTAAAAAGTAAAATCCTCTTTACCAACAAGAACAAGAATGGCCACTCATTTTGTCTAAAAAGAATTTATCCAAACATTGGTTTATATGTCAACAGCAGAGGAAACATTTTATCTTATTAAAATATTTTTAGACATTTTTCTGCACATACAAAAGGAGATACTATTTTTATATTAGTGTTAATGTAATGTGCCTCTTAATTACATAAACTATGTGTGTCTTTCAAAGTAAAATCTAACATAGTAATAAGTGGCTTTTCTAGTAGGCATCAAACAGGCATCCCAGAATAAAATGTTTAATAAAAGTTTCAAAGTTATGAATCTGTATCTTTATATAGTTATCTAAACATAACAAATTAAATCTACTTTTTTTATCACTAAAAATGAATGGCTTTCAGCATTACATATTTACTATATTTGAATATATGCAGTGCCTTTTCACTTTTATATATATTGCTGCAGTATTTCCGTGGTTAGTTTTAAGAAGCCACATTAATATTTGCTGCCCAATATATTAAAAGGCGATACTGTATATGTAAAAGTTAACCTTGCTCATATTTTCAATGCAGATTATATTATTTTATACTTCTAATCTGAATATACTATCTTCAATTAGTTACAATGTATCCTTGATTAAAATTCTACAAGAGGTATTCATAACTGACTAGTGGTTTAAGTTCATACTAAGTATGCTTTAGTGACACATGCAGTAGTTCCTATATAGGTTTATTTGTAATGTCAGAGAAGACTCATAATAATTTCTGTGCAATATACAGTATAATCAACTACTTTCATCGAAACTGATGCGTGCTAAAAACAATAATTTGGCTTTGAGTAATGATTCTCCCTAATGGCTATATATCTTCTGTTCAGTGCACTCATCAATGGAAAAGACTGTAAGCTAAATCCATTTGTTTTATGTTACTGTATGCAATATAATATTATCTAATATCCACTAATCATTACATTCTCTGGGCTATTTTTTCATTATATGACATTCTTTTTTTGTTATATTACACATAATGCTGCATAAACCTGCATGAAACTAAGTCATTAAAATCATAGAAGAGTACAGAAAAACAAATATCAACATTTTTTTGTTATTTATAACTGAAGGTGTCTTAACATAACCTAAGGAAAAGAGTTTCAGAGTACTCAGCGCATAAGCTTAACTTATGTGCTCTAAAGATTGTTCTGACTTGATCAGCCCATGATTTATTGGACTTTTTTTGATATGTTGCTATTTTTTCATCTAGTCTTGTCTGTTATGCCTTAGAATTTCAATTTCAGTTGTCCGTTAACATTACACCGCCTTGGGCAAACAGTCAAATGTATGTATTGTATATTGATTTGACTCTTTTTCATGTTTGTCTTCATCTCTCATCTCATAGACAATGACACAATAAATGTGGCTATGTACATCTGTCTGTGGTATTTCTGTGACCATTTTCTTCTATAAAACCAGATAAAATGATGTGTGATTTTTTTATATACATATATTGTGATATATGGCGGCCATTCATCACGACCAATATGCCCAGGGCCAGATGGAGCCCTCCCTGTAGCATGGAGGGGCCCCAATTCCAGCAGGGAATCATGGACATTGGAGTGTTTATTCACAGCCCTGCTGGATACCATGGGGGCCGCCAGAGGACGCTGCAGGGAGGATCAAGGGACTATTTGCCTTACACCCTGGAAGTACGTCTGAGTCACATGGACAAGAGGAATGACGTGCATTCGGGTTGAAGAAAAAGACTTTTTATCTGACCCGGAAGTGTTCCTAGTCACATGGACAGAGAGAGTGAAACTCTTCCGCGTCGAGGACCTTTGTTTTTTTCAGATGCTTATACTGTGCTTTACAGAACAATTTTATTTTTGCAAAGCGCTATGTGACACCTGTAGTACTGCACACTGTTGATTACCAAAACTATTATAATAAATTGCTTTAACATGCCTATGGCATTATGGAGTCAGATGCTTCACTTGCACTTTTAAAAACAGTTTTGCATTATTTTAAATACTTATAAATAATAATTTTTGCTTCATTTGTTGGCAATGCAGTGGCTGCAGGATGGGATCATATAGTCTTTGTTGCCATTTTGGCACAGTATATATGTAACACTTAATGTGCAATCAGACCATTAGCATTTATTTTGAAGCACTCACTTTATTTCTCCCTGAGATTTTTCATGTTAATTTTTTAGGATTTTTTTGTTTTGTCCCGGAATGTCGTTGGTTTGTTTAGAATTTTTTCATTTATTTTTTCAACAGTATGCTGTTTTTATGATTATTTATTACCTAGCTAAAATAGAAGTGGCACCACACTGAATGTACAGTCTGATAAGAAGAAACCAATTTTTGCAAGGTTTCAATTTGGTGGTAGGTCCTGTTAGGAGTTTTGTACCATATATTGTCTTCTGATCTAACACTGTCTGTCACTGTTTAAAATAAAATGACTCAGTCTATGAAAACTTTTTGTTTTTTTCATTTTGCTTGTGACACATGGTCATGTTGGATGTAACAGTGTGTGATTTCACAAGCATTTAATTTGTATTTTCGATTGCCAAAGAAAACAAACTAAAGAAAAATAATAAAACAGATTGTTTAATTTCTAGTTCACTGTCATTGATTAAGTAGAAGCATAAAAATTTCTCTGCAGGACTTGTTGGTTCTGTTTCTCAAGCATTCCACCTGGGTGCTGTTTTGTTTGCTTTTGCTGAATAGCTTTTCTGTTTTAATTTGAATTTTCTTCATTGACAATATATTTTTGATTTTGTAGATATAACCTCTTCATCTCTGGTGCTTGAAATAAAAACACATCAGCTATTACAATTTAGTCAGTATATTGGAAAAATAAGGAAGTCGATACATTTTTGCTTACTGACTATAGTGAGAAAAAGTGGGCAGTGAGAAGTCTTGAATCACACAAGTACACAAGCTTCATCACCAGACACCAAATTCTGTTTGTATGCTTTTTCTGACTGATTTTTGATTACAAAAAAAAACACTTTGAACTCTTTTGGTGTCATTAATGTTTGCAGTGATATAAGTGATGTCTATTGGTAAATATATAAAAAGAAAAACAGTGTTTTGAAAAAACAGAGAAAACGAGCAAAGGAAAATATGTATTTCTATGGTAAGAAACACAGGAAATGTTAAACATTTATGATTTTTGTACAAGAAAATTGAAAAATAAGGAAACAGAGGAAAGTATTCTGGGAAAAAATTAGCAATAAAGAAATGCAGTGATGTAATTGACATTTGAATGATTCTAGTACGCTTAACAGAGTTGTGGAGATGTTAACACCATTAGCTTCAAGTAGACAAGAAGATTAATAATAAAGTCTTGTAAAGGAAAACCATGTAGTCACTGTGGAGTGGGCTCCAGTGCAGCTGTCCCCACCTGAACTGTCTATAGTTATAGAACTAGACAAATGTTATTGTTCAGGGGAAAAAAATAAATAGGTTTAAAGGGAAAAGCAGAGTTCTGCTTCAGTACAGATTTCAGTATGTGAAAGATTTGCATATTCAGATATACTGTATTTAGCTCAAATGAATCGTTCTGGGTGGATACCTAGAATTATTTAACGTGAGAAAAAAGAAGAAAGAAAATTAAAATTGCATGTTCGAGAAAACATATTTGAGCAAAATAAATCACTTTGATTTTGACCTTACTGTCCTGATCTTAAACTGGAATAGCATAAGACACTGGCGTGGAAAATTAAAATAAAAATGATCAACACAGCAATAGGACTGCATTTGCAGGTTTTGAATGTATTGGTCAATGCTGATATAATTTAAAATATAAACCTTCCTCTAATGGGTTTACGTTAAAACTTCACAAATACTGTTCTCTGTTGTTCACCATCAGATATGAAGTGGCTGATTGCATTCTTTACAATCGCTACTGTCATGCCAAAAAATGTCTCCATAGTTGATCTCTCACAGGGAAAGCACTAACATCATCATTGATATCTCGTTATTCACATATATTAGCAAATAAGAGTCATAGAAAATGTTCATTATACTTTGATTTACTGTATATGCTTACGTTATAAGTTGGGTCTTGAAACCTAAAAATCAATCATAAAATCAGACCACTTACATATATCGCTCAAAAATCACGATAATTTTTTTTTTACATCTTCTTGCCTCCTCCAATCTCGCATTAGTCTCTCAGACTCATCAAGCTTTTGTTGCAGCAGCACAGTTAAAAATTTCTTTCAGTATTTCAACGACGTTTAATTTAAAACCAGCATCATATTTTCTTCTGATTGAACGCTCCATTGTAGATAAGGGATGCTCTTACTATAAAGGTGTATGAGGGTGTGAGATACAAAAAACAAAAATTAGTGCAAATGTTGCTTCAGAATAGTTCGGAATTACCGTGTTGTCAAGTAGGCACAATAGAGACAGAGAGAGAGTTAAAAGCACACACTGATACAGCACATAGCCACACCCACAGAAAAAAAGGCAGCGTGCTCCGTGGTTACTCTCTCAGGTGAATGCGTTAGCATATCATAATCCCTTGTACCAATAGCGAGTTTTCTCGCTTTATACCTAATCGACATACCGTATAAAATACCAGAAATTATGCTGTAAAATCAAGTCCCAACTTATTCTGCGGGAGAACTTATCCACGAGTGTATACGGTAATCGGATTTTGTGATCAAATTAAGCTCATTTTTTGGAGACCCAAATCAAATTTATACAGTATATAGGGGATGCCTTGGTAAGAATATAATTGTGATGTCAAAGCTGTTTAGGCTGATAGGTTAAACAGTGAGCTACCTGTTGTGATGATGTTAACATTGCTGTTTAGAGACTGTAACATGCTAGGGGTCTCTGTTGCCCCTTTCAACCCAATAGACAGACACACTGAGCACAGGGTAAAATCACCAGCAAGGTTTTTAATTATTTTTTTCTAGTTGTCATGCCCTGAAGCACCTCCTACCACCATAAACAGGCAATACAATAATAATGACTACAATAAACCAAGGCAAATCTGTCCTCCACACTCCCCCAACAAGCTCTGTCCTACACCTCCTGACTCCAGCTCGCCTGCTGGGTCTTCATCAGTCCTTTAAATAGTCCTTGACCTGGAGGTGCTTCTATCCTTCTGTTCACGTGATTTGCCAGCATTTCGGGTCAGATGGAGAACTTGTTTTTTCTTCAGCTCAGAAGTACTTTGGGGGCTTCCATCCATGTGACTTTGGAGTACTTCCAGGCTATGCGGACAGTAAAAATTCCCCGGTCTTCCTGTAGCATCTCCTGGTGGCACCCACAGTACCCAGCAGGTCTGTGAAGCCAAATTCCAGATCCTAGGATGCCCTGCGGGAAGTTGCCATCTAGCGTCCTGGCCATCCAACACAAGACATGTAAAATACAAAAAAAAAAAGAAAAGAAAAGAAAAGTGAAAATCTTCCACAGTGGCTCCTCTCTCATGTCCACAGGTTTTATGTAAACATCCAACAGTGATGATTTTACTAAATGCATCTTTAAGTACTTGCCATTGTCAGCTGACACATTTGCAGATGGTCCCGCACTGTAAAGTATTTGAAGTCAGCATGTCAGTATATAGCTGGTGTTGTTTATATTTGTCTATAAGACCCCTTCAATCTGATGAATTCATTTTGATTCATTCTGCAAATCCAGATAGATATCAAATTTGAATTGTTTGCAAAATTAAATTGAACAATAAAAAGGGAAAATTGAACATAAGTAAAAAATCGGAACCAACTCAGTTTTAATTGCTGTCTTATTATATGTTTAGTAGCCTGCAGCCACATATAGGCTTAGATGCAGCACATATGGACTTTTCAACTAATTTTTTACTATTGCAAATTTTCTCTACCATTCCTCCAAAACTGAAAGATCAATTGCAAGAGCAGTTTTACAGATTGTGGGTAACTAATATCTACAAGTAAATCTGGTTAAAGTTAATATTACTGAAGATGGAATAATCAATCATTAGCTGTTGTGTTGTTTTCTTATATTGGTATGTTATTCATACTTCACAGAGCACTGAAAACAAATGTAATTTTGCAAAGTTAGTTTTCTGAGTTACGGAATAAAGATTTTTTATAAAACTGCTGCTATTATGACTTAATTTAACTTTTAAAACTCAGTTTTATGATATTATGTTATGTTATTTTGGATTTTGTAGTTTTGTATAGAGGCGGCACGGTGGCGCAGTAGTAGCGCTGCTGCCTACGCAGTTAGGATACCCGGTTTGTTTCCCAGGTCCTCCCTGCGTGGAGTTTGCATGTTCTCCCCGTGTCTGTGTGGGTTTCCTCCCACACTCCAAAGACATGCTGGTTAGGTGGATTGGTAATTCTAAATTGGCCCTAGTGTGTGCTTGGTGTGTGGGTGTGTTTGTGTGTGTCCTGCGGCGGGTTGGCACCCTGCCCAGGATTGGTTCCTGCCTTGTGCCCTGTGTTGGCTGGGATTGGCTCCAGCAGACCCCCGTGACCCTGTGTTCGGATTCAGCGGGTTGGAAAATGGATGGATGGATAGTTTTGTATATTGCTGAACACTACTCTGTTTGTAGATTCAGACTGTTTTCTTATGAAATTAAAATTCTTTACCATCTTAGCATGTCACTATCATTGTTTACCTATGTATTTGGCCATTTTTATGACTCCTTTCATTTATGGTTGTCAGGGTGTTATTATGCAAGGAGTGTGTGTCAGGAAAGTCCTTGTTATGCACAACTGCGGAAATAAAATCTCTTACACATACAGATATGTGCATTGATTCTCAGTTCCACCTATCAATAAAGAGCATTTCTGCTATGAATTCTTGACCATAACTTTGGTTACTTTTAGGGCTTTGATGAAAGATAAGATTGACTTTTTGTTATTGATATTTGGATTGTTAGTCTGACTAAGTCTCATTTTTAGGTCCTTTCCATCTCATTTTCTGCCTCTTCCTCCTGAGGCATAACAGCTGCATTGCACTTTAAGATATAGTTTAACATATTTTTGCCCCCGTGTTATGAGTCAGACATTTAGATCCACAGTTTCAAATAAAATGTTAATTTTACCTAAGGTAATCAAGTGCAAGGCTTAGATGGGAAGCCCAGTTCTTTAGGATTGCTTGTTGGGCACCTTTAAATTTTACCTGGATTGTAGCTTGAGCTCTATAAACAAGCCTTGTAAACTGTAACCACACTATTCATTTATACATTATAAAGCATTGTATATTGAATACCACTTGATCTACAGTTAATATGATGTATTATCTGTGGTATTTTATATGCATATTCCATAAGAAATTAATTTCCACATACCATTTAGCTGCAACAAATGCAGAATCAACTTAAAGATTTCAGCAAGGAAATTGCATTCACCTGTGTAAGGGTTATTTCCATCCTTGTTTGTTCCTTTTATTTTAGCATTTATCAAAATCAAACATTTTTTTACACCTCTTAGAACTTTCAAAACTCTAGCAAGCAATTTAGAGCCTACCATCAACATGCAGTATTGCCTGGCACATAACATTAAGAAAAAGATCAAATAAATACTCAACATTAGCAAATGGATAATTAAAATGGATGTGTCCACCAAAAATGCAACCAACATTCGAATTTATATATTTTGTACTTTTTTTGTAAAATACTAAATAGGTGATCCAGAAAAGTCAGCATGCTGTTTTAGTTCATTTAAACTTAAAAGATCTGTGTGTAATGTACCGAGTATATTATGGGGTGGGCCAGAAGATGTTAAATGTATCTTTAGTTACATCTTTAACTTTTTAATGTAACTGTGCAAATATTTTCTTTGTGTCTTAACAGAATAATATAATTATTACAAAAAAGCAAAATAGCCAGATCTCATACAGAATTTCTTAAAAGCTGTGTGTATCAATTTTAATTGTTAATGCTATTTAATAGCATTTAAACAAACAATATTGTGGTTTCAATAGAATTCAACATGCTGTATTAAATTGTATTTAATAAAAAGAAAAGAATGGAGTCAATTAGATAATAACATTTATTACAACCTTATGCTGTTTTGTTAAGGTCATTTATCTGTGAATCAAATGTGATATGTGATCACTACAGAGAATTTAACTCAAAGTACAACTTCTGAGATCTAAAGATGTACATCAGTGTCAAAGCACAAGCCACCTAAACAAGTACTGCAGTTGAATTTAAAATGTGTTTATTGATATTAGATGCTTTTCCTAGTTCAGTATGTAAGAAATGTGTGATGATAAATCTGAAAAGCTAAAGTATTATTTTAAAGGAGTTATGATTTGAGTGTATGCAATTTCCAAACAAATACATTTTACATAAATTCCAGAAAAGTAATGTTTCAGGACAGAGAAAGTGTTGACATGTTTAAAATTGACTTGCAATTAAGCACAGTTGTGGGCTTTCAAAAAATCAACATGACTGCTTTTTTCTTTGTTAACTTGTATTTAACAGTTGATGCTCCATTCTTTAGCCTTTTTTATCCAATAAAATGTTGGTTTTTACATTTTTCGTATCTTCAAAATCTGTATTAAAGATCACTGTTGAATACATACACCCTAGTTGTGTAAAATGATAGTAATATTAAACAAAACACTTCATTTCATAATTAAAACGGTGTCTTGTGACCTGTTAACAGGCAACAATAATTTTAACGTTAAGGCAATATACCTTTTACATAGTCCAACTAAAATAAAATATAATAAAGACTGAGATTTTTTTCTTATTGATTGGTAGATCATTTACTTTATTTTAGATGACAGATGTTAAGTATCCAATTACTGGACAAAACTGCAATCAATAAACAATTTGGGTGGCAACAAGTACTTTGTAGTTCTTCAAAAACACAGTCTTTTATTGGAGGACAACCATAATTTTTAGTCAGAGTTCATATCCTGTAAATCCTTTGCAACCAAAGTGTTTCAGTGTAGGGAAACTGAGATCTCTCTAAGTGGATGGGTCAGTAACAAAGCCAGGTAGTCAGAGTGGAACCTTCTTATTTACTCAAATGATTTTTTTACAAATATTCAAAAAGTCCCTTTTACCGAACTCCAAAATAATAAATACAGATAGTGTTGTGCTATCATTTCTTTTTGATGCTTAGCACATCTGAACAAACTATTCCCTGCACAGCCTTTACTTTCTTATCCAGACTCTTTTCCTTTGTAGTTCCTAGTTGGTGGAACAGGCTAACCACCTCCAGCTGAACTGCTGATTCTCTCAGTGTATTTAAGAAGCAAACCCATCTGTTCTGTGAATATCTGTCAAAATGACTGGAAAAAAAACCTTTGCTCTGTGATCTTTCATACTGCAGGTTGATTTATTCTGCCAATAAGGTTAATTGCTTTATTGATTGTTAATCTATATTTGTAAAATTATTAGTTACTACATCTTTTCACTTGTGGCAATCAAATTTTGTTACCTGTCCTACTACACTTTCTGAACAAACCGCCCCTAGCCTAATGTTACTTGATTATGTTTACCTCTTTTGTAAATCACTCTGGATAAAAGTGGCTGCGAAACAAATAAATGTAAATGTAAGTGTGATTTATTTCAGACAGAAGTCCTTATTCATCTTCCTTTTAAAAACAGAAATTTCTCTGAGAAGCATTTCCCTTCAAAGATCTATATGTATAGAGTTACCAAATGTTCGTCAAAGGAGGACATTCTTTTGCCTCATGTCCTCTGTCCGGCACATATTGCTATAAGCCTCTGGGTTTTAAGTACAATCCATTGAGTAATAGCGATACTTTTTTTGCACCAACACTGCATGTTTTAGCAGCATGGTCAAATCTGCAAGGAGAACCTCTTCCCTCTCTCTATTCAATATAAAGTGGGTATCTCAGAAACATTGACTGTACTAGAGGATCCCCTATTCCTCCTGCTGTTAGGAGACTCCCATCAGTTAAATTTTAATGTGTCCTCCTTTGTACTCCATTTCAGTCTTTGGTACCCTACTTTGACTATTCTCTTATCTAGCAACCTGATCCAAGTAGCATTTTTTGCCAGAATAGTGCGTATTATGT
This sequence comes from Polypterus senegalus, assembly GCF_016835505.1. NCBI lineage: Eukaryota > Metazoa > Chordata > Cladistia > Polypteriformes > Polypteridae > Polypterus > Polypterus senegalus. Next base: position 34,908 of record NW_024378141.1, read on the forward strand.
AAAGCTCCAATTACAGCAATTTATGATTTAATTGACATTTGATATACTAAACTCCAAAACAAAAACAAAATATAGACTAAAATTAACACTAAATCTATCAATATATCAATAGTGTGTCTGTATGTATATATATTTTTATATTTATATATATATATTTATATATATACTAGCAAAATACCGCTTCTTCCATGTGTGGAGAAGTAGTGTGTTTAAAGAAGTTATGAAAAAGAAAAGGAAACATTTTAAAAATAACATAACCTGACTGTCAATGTAATTGTTTTGTCACTGTTATGAGTGTTGCTGTCATCAAGGATTTGATTATCATTATTTCTTTCAATCAGGTTTGTATTTGGAGGACATGTTGTTATGAAGTTACATTCCGTGTTTGTTAACCGTTGTAAAGATAACAGATTTCATTCATCGAAGTGTTCACTACGCAAATTGGTACTCGTGAATGTAAGATGTTTAACCAGAGCATTCCTGGTATTAACTTGTGCAAAAGCGTACCATGGTGTGGCGTAAGGGGAGCTGACTGTAAAAAGGCAAGGAGGCGTGTATTTTGAATGAAAAGGGAGAAGACAGCGAAGGAGCGGAAAAGTGAGAAGGAAAACTGTTTAAATAAAGAGCTAGGAAGGTGAATAGAAAGAAGTAGCCAGTGGTAAAGCAAGGAAGACTTCGTAATAAGGGCGGTTTGGTGCACATTGAAGGTGTAACAATAAGATTGTTAAGCCTTATGATAATGTTCCCACACGGAGAATTTAGAGAGACGCACTGGGAGATGTATAATCTGAACCTCTCTACAGTGTTGTTTATTTTCAGGTTGTAATGTTCATCAATTTTACGTATCATCTAGTCCAGTGGCGAACTGTGCATCTCACACCTATGCCTTCAGTAGTACAGTATATGAAAGAAAGTAGGTTCCAGTTATGACCGTTATGTGTAGAATTTCGAAATGAAACCTGCCTAACTTTTGTAAGTAAGCTGTAAGGAATGAGCCTGACAAATTTCAGCCTTCTACCTATACGGGAAGTTGGAGAATTAGTGATGAGAGAGTCAGCGAGTGAGTCAGTCAGTCAGTCAGTCAGTGAGGGCTTTGCCTTTTATTAGTATAGATATATATAAATAATACTGCGGTGGGCTGGCCCTGCCGTCTGGTTTGTTTCCTGCCTTGCACCTGTGTTAGCTGGGATTGGCTCCAGCAGACCCCCGTGACCCTGTAGTTAGTATATAACGGGTTGGATAATGGATGGATGGATGGATATATATAATATATATCTCTATTATAAAAGGAAATTCTGAGATGAGACTTTCTCTGAGATAATTTCAGCTCCCGCAAGAGATAATTTCAGGCCCTGTGAGACATGACTTTTTGCCAAGAGATTTTAACACGTCACGCCCTCCTCTCAAACATTTACAACCATGCCCATGGTCCACTTACTTCTCATTCATGTGAATGCTATTATCAGACACAATTCCTGTACTCTCAGCTGCAACCGGGGTCGAAAATAAAAGACAAAGTAGAACGTCATAAACAGGTTCAAAAAACGGCGAAATATAGATGCAGAGCAGTTTAGAGATTATGAAAGTACTAAAATTTGAAAGTCTCAAAAACTGATAGTAAAGATCGCATTAGCACTAACAAATGGAAATTATTACTCGGTGAAATAATGGAACAGCAAAAAGAGATCAAATATATAGACATAGATGATATGACAGAAGTATCTAGATATTGGTTGTCTAATTCATGTTGCCATCAGGGAAAAGTAATGTTTCTTTCCAATGAAGAGGCATATCCACTAGAATTAAAAAGATTTGTTGTTTGGTGAAAGTGAAATCCACATACACAAGCAGCCCGTGGGTTGGTGAGCAAAGCGAGAAGGGGCAGAGCTCCTAGTGAGTATATATATATATATATATATATATATATATATATATATATATATATATATATAGGCAAAGGTTTGCACAATAATAGCTAGAAATCCACAAAGGGAGAAAATGACTGACATATCTTAAAATAATCTTGTATTCCTGAGCTTTCAACACCTATCAGTTGTCATCATCATTGGAAAATGATTAGACATACAGGAATCAAAGGCAATATATAGCAAATGAGGAGAGTGATGGTTTTAAAGTCTTTTTTATTATTTTAATGTTCCTCTTTATAAGCCTACATATGCTGGGTTCAAGTCCAAGTGTTTGATAATGGCATTTTCATTTGATAGCCATGAAACAGCTAGCTCTCTGACACGCTTAGTATTTGCCCTGAATCTTATTTGCCCTGTAGCCCAGTCAAAACTGTGTCTGGTTGAGTTGATATGTGCATAATCAGAAACTGTGGGTTCTTCCTTCTGACAGCATTGCGATGTTCTTGTATACATGTTGCAAATACTTTACCTATTGGGTATTTTTTTTTTCAACCTGAGGTTTAAAATCTTTGCCGCATTTTCTTTACAGAGCATGTTAAGGGACAATTTTTTGTTGAATACATATTGTACAAATTTATTTACATTTTACTGATGGTATTACGTCTGTTAAACCAGAGAGCAATGCAGTTATGGAAGCTGTCTGTAAGACAACAATAACATTGCTTTCGAAGCATTCTTTCCACATACCCCAAACCTAATTCTATTATACCAATCATAGCAATCATATACATCTCCATCATTAACACTAGAATTACCAGAGCCTACGAAAAAACTCGTAATTCTGTCCCACCTTAAATCGCTTCTTAAAATCGTTCACAGCTCTCCATCAGCGTCTTTTGTCATCTAAATGTGCTGATAAAAATCAGGCTGCAAGCAGCCGGCTATTCGATCCCCCCAACGACTTAGAACGTGCACAAACTTCTCCCAGCTCATGCCTTGATTGATAATCTAGGAGTGAAGTGGAGTTTTAGAGTGGAAAGAATAGATTATTATTTGGAATACACGCATTTCACGTGTGTTCCGTTTCTACAGTAATCCGTGTAAACACATTTTTAAAACAGAAACGTTTTTCATATCTGTAGTAGTAAATGACAAAATGTAGCATAAACTATATAATGTATGAAGCCTGAAGTCAAATATCAAACACTTTCACAAAAAGGTACACATATAACAGAACAAGTATGCTGTTATTCAAAAATATAACTGCAGAAAAAAGCCACCTTAGCATGCCATATTGACACGTACATACTGCAGCTGACACAGTAGCATAATGGTATCAGCCGCTTACTGGTATCCAAAAGCTCATGAGTTCGATCCCACATGGGTCAGTTTTGAGAAGTAAACTGCTCTTATTCTTACTATTTTAGAATAAAACATGCATTTGATTTCAGGGTGTAACAGCCAGTAATTTATGATACTTGGAAAGGTTAGTTTTTTTTTTTAATTCACTTTTCATTCTCAGTCTCAGTCGTGTTCAGGATCCTTCCCTACCCCCCATCTGAAAATGCTGTTTCACATAAAGATCACAGCGTGGCTCTGCAGCGTACTTGTGACTGCATTCTCGTACCAATCCTTGCGAACTGAAGTGCCTCAAGTGAACTTTTCGTGGCATTACACGTCTATTTTTTTGAGCATGCCCATGTCGCTCTAACACAGGAACATATGTTGGTGTACAAGTATAACAAAACAAGTACACTTTTATTCTAGACTATAAGTGAAGAAAAAATAAAGCAAGTTACAGTAGGTTGATCGACAGCTTGCGTGGTGCAATGCTAAGAACTGCTGATTTCGATCCGTGCTATATAAAATCATCACATTCAAATATTAACAATTTCCACACACACCCTTCCTACATTCACGACATGTGTAATAGTTGCAGTGTGCACATCTCTCTGGGCTATGGTTCCTATTACACTGAATGAGCACCTGACATTTAATACTTTCTTCCTATATAAATAACATTCCAGTATAGCGCGTCTCCAAATAAATCACATTTGAGTTATAGCGCGTCTCAGATTGGGGGGGGAGATTTTGGGGGGGCTGGGATCGTGAATGCGATTGAGAGAATGGAACTGAATAAAAAAAAAGACTGAAATCAAATGTATGTTTTTATTCTAAAATAGTTAAGTACATGCAATATTATTTGAAAACGAACAGCGTCAGATCGGGTTTGAATACTGCTCTGCGCTGAACTCCTGTCTATCTACATAGTAATAACAGTAATTTTATTATTATATAGGAGCTTCCCTGTCTGCCTATCATATAGTGCCTTTCCTTCCTACCTATCTATATATCTATCCCCTTAGCTGTTTTTATATATCTATTATACAGTGCCTTCCCTGTTTATTTATATATCTAGTGCCTTCTCTGCCTGTTTGTCTGTCTGATTGCATATAGCGCTGAACTTACTGCTCTGTACTTTTCTGTCCTCTACGTGTCCTGGAGTACAAAAGAAACAGCACCATACAGCAACATGTGAACTGGCAAGATCGGGGAAAAACACACGGTCACTGATTACAAACCGCCGAAGATGAATGAAAGAGACAATATATGTAAAACATCATCGCACTAATGCAATATTATTTGAAAGCGAACAGCGTCAGATCGGGTTGAAATGCTCTGACTGATCTGTTCGTTTTCAAATAATATTGCATGTACTTAACTATTTTAGAATAAAACATACATTTGATTTTCAGTCTTTTTTATTCAGTTCCATTCTCTCAGTCGCGTTCTCGATAACCCCAGCCAATCTGACAATGCTGTTTTCATGATAAAGACCAGCTATAACTCAAATGTGATTTATTTGAGACGTTAGCTATACTCGAATGTTATTTATATAGGGAAGAAAGTACAATGTCAGGTGCTCATTCAGTGTAATAGGAACCATAGCCCAGAGATGTGTACACTGCAACAAGTACACATGTCGGATGATGTAGGAAGGGTGTGTGGAAATTGTTAATATTTGAATGTGATGATTTTATATAGTATCGGATCGAAATCAGCAGTTTCTTAGTATTGCACCAAGCAAGCTGTCGTATCAACCGCCTACTGTAACTTGCTTTATTTTCTTCTTCACTTATAGTCTTAGAATAAAAAGTGTACTTGTTTTGTTATACTTGTACACAACATATGTTCCTGTGTTTGAGCCTGCCATGGGCATGCTCAAAAAATAGGCGTGTAATGCCCAAGTGCGTAACGCAGAGCACTTCAGTTCGCAGGATTGATGCGAGAATGCAGTCACAAGGTACGCTGCAGAGCCACGCGCATCTTTATGTGAAAACAGCATTCTCAGATGGGGGGTAGGGAAGGATCCTGAACACGACTGAGACTGAGAATGAAAAGTGAATAAAAAAAAAAACTTTCCAAGTATCATAAATTACTGGCTGTTACACACTGAAATCAAATGCATGTTTTATTCTAAAATAGTGAAAAAAGAGCAGTTTACTTCTCAAAACTGAACCATGTGGGATCGAACTCATGAGCTTTTTGGATACCAGTAAACGGCTGATACCATTATGCTGCTGTGTCAGCTGCATACGTACGTATCAATATATGGCATGCTGCGGTGGCTTTTCTGCAGTTATATTTTTGAATAAAAGCATACTTGTTCTGTTATATGTGTACCTTTTGTGAAAGTGTTTGATATTTGGACTTTAGGCTTCATACATTATATAGTTTATGCTTACATTTTGTCACATTTACTACTACAATATGAGCGTTTCTGTTTTAAAAATGTGTTTAACAATTACTGTAGAAGCGGAACACACGTTACGTGCTGTATTCCAAATAATGATCTATTCTTTCCACTCTAAAACTCCACTTCACTCCTAGATAATCAATCAAGGCATGAGCTGGGAGAAGTTTGTGCACGCGTTCTAAGTCGGTGGGGGATGGAATAGCCGGCTGCTTACAGCCTGATTTCAATCACAATATTTAGATGACAAAAGAGCTGGCGGAAGCTGTGAACGATTTTAAGAAGCGATTTAAGGTGGGACGGAATTACGAGTTTTTTCGTAGGCTCTGGTAATTCTAGTGTTAATGAATGCCCCCCATCAACTCCTCTGTGCACGTCCAACCACCAACAGTAACTTTCCCATTCCAGATACAATCCCTAATCTCAACATCACAGAATTTGGGAGGGACTCACTCACTAAATAGCACTCGTATTCGGCTACTCTCTAAACAATCCAATATTGCAAAGAAAATCTGTGCTCAGATGGCCTTAAACATCATTTTAGAAGAGAGAGAAGACAGCATGGAGGGAATACTCACTTTAGAAGATGAAAAATTTGGAGGATATAAGGATCATGTTTCATGTTTTTGTCAGTTGGGAGTCTGGAAGTAGGTTTGGAAAAGGATAGAACTGACTCCCAGACAAACAGAGAAATATGGATGTCAAAGAATTATTAAACTGAATGGTATTCTTATCCACAGAAAGAGCAACCATGCCGTGCTGCTAATGTGATAAAGATGCAACCAGGGCCAACATGGATGGCAGTCTCAGTATGCACATGACATCATGTCTTCCTATGAACTTTTATTCCAGACACAATCAAGAAAATCATTCTGGAATGCACTAATTTGGGGGGGAGGTTTGTTTTTGGAGAGAGGTGGAAGAAGCCAATTTACATGCATTACATGAACTACTTATACTTGCTGGTGTTTTCAGATCCAATGGTGAGTCCACCGAATCCCTGTGGAATACAGAAACTGGCCGAGAACTGTTTTGTGCAACAGTATCTATGAAAGACTTTCACAATATTTCCAGGATTATCCGCTTTGATAACTGACACACCCGACCAGCTTGATGACAGAGAGACAAGCTAGCTGCAATTAGGTCAGTGTGGGACAAGTGGCTGTAACTCCTTCAGCAATTGCCAAATACTGGAATCAAGATCTGGGATACCTGTGATGCTACTTTAACTTATACATGGAACATGCAAGTATACACTGGAAAGCCTGAGGGAGGAGCCCCTGTGAAAATCCAAGGGATGACGGTTGTTCCAGACATCTGTGGATATATATATATATATATATATATATATATATATATATATATATATATATATACATATATATATATATATATATATTATGAGGGCCGTTCAGGAAAAAGATTGGTTTGTAAATATATACATTGGTTCAGATATTTATATCGGTTCAGATACATTGGTTTGAATATATACATTGGTTTTAATACATCCATTCAGATATATATTTCGTTCAAATATATACATTGGTTGGGATGTATTGGTTGAGATATATACATCGGTTTGAATACATCCGTTCAGATATATACATTGGTTTAGATACATTGGTTGAAATATATATAAATTGGTTTGCATAGATCCGTTCTGATATATATACATTGGTTGAGATACATCTGTTCAGATTTATACATTGGTTTGAATACATCCGTTCAAATATATACATTGGTTGAGATATATATATTGGTTGATATACATTGGTTTAAATATATATATTGGTTAAAATAGATTGGTTTAGATATATACATTGGTTCAGATACATCCGTTCTGATATATATATTGGTTCAGAAAGATCGGTTCAGATATATACATTGGTTGGGATTTATGGGCAGGCACAACGCGGTCACCCATGTTTAGCATCTCCCTTTCGCTTCATCATTGCTTCAACACTGTTGTAATTATTGTGAACATTTTATACAAGCAGCATACGCTTGTCTGTCGCGTTTTGTTTCGTAAGCCCTATTTGTTGGGGGTCCTCGATTTTTCCTTTCATTATTTAAAACACTCGCACAGATACCCGCTCTCGCCTCCGACCGCCCCGCTGCTCATTGTACCCACCTCACTCGCTCCCTCTTGTCTCTCCCATGACAGATTCTTCTCAAAAGCAGAGTTACTAGAAAGCATTAATCGCAACCGCTGTACCTCCCATTTTTCACCTCATGAGACGCTGGTTTATCATTGGTGGAAAGCCGCCCGGTGATATATGTTATTAAGTATTGGCAGCATTTCATTAAAGAGAGATCTGCTACAGCAAGGAACTTAGTCCTGTTTGCTGAAAGAATGTTATGGAGGAAAACACTGGAGTTGCTCTCTTTCTTTAAATGTTGATCAGGGATCAAAATGACCAGAATATTCCCGCTTCACAAATAACTGATGTTTAACTGATGTTTTTATAGTAAAACGAACAAAACCACACACACTCACAAACTCACAAATCATGGGTCGCACGTACTACTAATTAATCTGTCAAGGGCGATTATTTTTTCATCCCATAAAACAGATTCTTCTCAAAAGCTGAATTACCAGGAAGCATTGATCGCAACCGCAGTACCTCCCATTTTTTTCACCTCAACAGACGCTGGTTTATCATTGACCGAAAGCCCGGTGATTTCTGTTATTCCGCATTGGCAGCATTTCATTAAAGGGCGATCTGGTTCAGCAAGGAACTTAGTCCTGTTTGCTGAAAGGATGTTATGGATGTAAACACTGGAATAGCACTGTTTCTTCTGAATGTTTATCAGTGATCAGGGACCAGAATGATCAGAATATTCCTGCTTCACAAATAACTGGTCTATTTTTATTGTAAAACTGAGAAAACCAAACACGCGCGAGTACACAACACAAATACTCAAACTCACACATCGTGGGTCACATACTGCTGATTAAGTGTATCTGTCACGGACGATCATTTTTTTTACCTAATAAAACTTTAGTTCGTCAAATTTAGAAAGCAGCGAGGTGATTTCTATTATTCCTTATTGGCAGCATTTAATTTAAAGATGATTCACGTCAACGAGGTGAAAGAGTCTCTTATTTTGACAGGGCGATCGTTTTAAGGCTTAAGCATTTTGATTGACTTACAAAAGAAAAGAGCTATTACTTACCCGTAGTGCTCAAAATTATAATGCGCAGTATCTAAAGGAAGAGGTGGTGGTAAGATTGCTGACTCGCAGTTAAATGATCACTGGTTTGTGTCCAGGGGGCTTCCTTTCTGTTATTTTATTTATTTACCTATTTATTTTTACAAATTGCTTTGAGTAGTAAGAAAGGCGCTATAAAAACGTAAGGAATTAAAAACAATTGTATTATTATTATTATTATACGTGTGAATGCATGATCAAATTCAGCCGCTAGCGTAGTGGGGTAAGAATAGGGACAATACCACGAGTTCATTGAAATAATTACACAGCAAGGTGCACACGCAATGCAAACATAATGTGTATATTATTGAAGTAAAGGTTCATATAAATTAATTATATACAACTTTTTAACAAGTTGAGAGATGTCTACTGGTTAAAATGCACGAAATTATACATGATTGCTTTACAGTTCACACATAGTGTATGTATATTGTTAAAATAATGATATAAAAATCCTATAAAATGGTATAGAATCTGCGTCGTAGACTTATTTTGTGTCAAATTTCTTCAAAGAAGTTTTAAATAGTTTGCTTTAAAAAAATCTTACGGCAAACATGTGAACCGTAGAAAATCGCTGATCTTTATCAATTTGTTTTAACGCATGCTCCGTGCAAAATGCTGTCATATCTGTTAGTAAACATGCACGCGTAGCGATGTCCTGATGTCTGCGTTCTAAGGCTGCAGGTAAATTAAACGCTATTGATGTTTTACTGGGGTGCTCTGTGATTGAGGGTGGACAGTAAACTTTGTTAAAATGATATCGAAAAATACCAGTCGTCAGTTGTGTTTTTTAGTCGTTTTGGCGTGTTTACTGTTCTATTACCAAAAAATTCTTCAACGTGGATCATTGACAAAGAAACGTGGATAGTAAGATTTAGTAAAATATCAGTAATAATAATACATTGCTCGACACCTAGTAACACTTTACAAAGACATTTAAAAGACAGCTCGTTAAAATAAATGTAGCAGTCCATTGTCACGCTATAAGTGACAGCTTGCTCTTAAACATTTACACAGGTGTTTTTTCCTGGGAATAAAAAAGGGGGAAAAATCCACGAGAAATGTTTTGTTTTTGAACTCAAATTTCACCTCAAGCCATGTGAGTCATTAAAACTATTGGAATGAAAACGCATGTCTCATCCACTGGTCGGTACGCTCATTTTCCATGGCTGCTGTAGAGCTGTAAAATGTGTGCCCTCTGACTGCTAATTATACAAAATGAACACCGGATAGTTAAAAATATGTAATATTGATTTTAAAAGGTTGTAGATATAGTTTTCTATATAATCTTCTCCACTATGTGTCTGCATCCTATTCCCTACAGGCAACACTCATTTCCATGGCTGGAGCAGATCCATGGGCTTGTGTGCACCCTGTCTGCTGCTTTCAAAATGAACCCTGGATAACTAATATTGTCTGAAATCCATGGTAAAAGATTGTTGAAAGTCATCTATATCACTTTCAAGTCTACTGTGTCCCATTATCCTCTCCACTCAAAGGGACACTCACTTCTACATCTGAGCTTTTGCGTCAGAGTTGTGAGCTTCAACTGTTGCTTGCAGAATGAACATTAGACAATTTTATTGGATTGGCTGTTTTTCATTATATTAATATTAATTTATTTATTCATTCAGCCCTGTTAAAAAAAGAAGCACATTTTCCCTTAGAGTACAAGTTCTATCTATCTATCTATCTATCTATCTATCTATCTATCTATCTATCTATCTATCTATCTATATGAAATACATGAGACTTGGAAAAATTCATATTATTTGTCAAATGAAGTACCAAATATCCACATTTGTAGGACAAGTCAATTAAAGAGTCCGACAAACAGCAACTGAGATATTAAAACATTTTATTGAATCTGTTCTGACAATTATAGTCTTTTAATTAAAATAATGATTATAATTATCAGAAAACGTAGCCATTTTAATGTCAGCATAAAACCAGGCCAGTAACATTTTTTTGAAATAATTTCAGCAGTTTTATAAATTCCAGAATGTACACCAATAGCACTGGCATGAACTTCCTTACAAGTATCCTTTGTCTCCTAAACTCAACAAATAACTTTCATATTCCTCCTGTTGCTCTGCTTGTCTTTTTTGACAATAGTAAAGGTCATCCTCTTTAAAAAATTATATTCACGCAGCAATTAAAAATATGGTTATAATGTAAAACACTTCAAACAAGCCTGTAAAATGTACATTTTCTTTGTTTAAGTTGACTTCTTCAATGGATCTAACACTTACAACATGGGGCACTACAACACACATACACAAATATCTTTTAGTATTGTTTTAATATAGCCTTGAAAATTGTTGGTATCTGTCCTCTATCCAAGCCACCCATTTACAAAAGAGATTTACAGGCTTGGGCCCAGGACAAAAAATGAGACGGAAAGAAATGCCAAACTAGTGCTTACCACACTGACGCTTGCTCATACTACTACAGTTTAAAAGTGCCACCCAACCTGATGCCAACTCTTTCAGATGGGTAGTGAAACCAAGAAAATGTATTAATGGACACAGGAAAAAAGTTAAAAGACTTATTCTGACAGTGACCATGTTGGGGATTGTTGATCTGTGAAGTGGCAGTAAAATAAAAAAAAATTTAAAAACCTGATTACAAAATATATTAAGAAAACTCAAAAGGTTTGATTAATTTATGAAAACTCCATAGAATACTTTCTAATACATGTTTTTCCTTCAACAGTCATGCTAATGTCAGAATTTGTGTGTTTTATCACTTATACTTTGTGCACATATTGATGCTGTTTTATGGAAAACGCAAGCACACGAGTAAATAATTATCAGCGGTTACAATTTAAATGTATATTTGCAGTATATACTGTACTGTATCCTGAAATGCCAAATTAGAAATGAGAAGATGATGAAAAGTTATATTTTGTTTAATATACTTTAAACAAACTGATCACAAAATGTCCTAATCAGTTTGACTTTGTTGGTACCCTAGAGTGGCACATATCCTGGAAGAAGTCCTATCAGGTTTATTTGGATTTAAAAAACCAAAATAATAATAATAATAATATATTACATTTATATAGCATTTTTCTGGCTACTCACAGCGATTTTCATAGACATACTTAAAAAAAGACAGTGTAAGCGCTTGATTTTTTTTTTTAATTAGTGGATGAGTAAGGACATAGTAAACAAAAAAGTGATATAGAAGACTTCCTTCAATCTCTTTAAATAAACTATGGACAGTTTTGTAATTCCAGTGTTAATTTACAAGCAGAAGACGGGGCACGTTTCTACAGCATAGACCAAGCTGTGGAAATAAGTGTCTCCTCTGCTAGAAGGGATTAAGAGACACACTCGATATGAAAACGTTATAAAAGACTGTCTAATAGACTTATTAAAGAAACTGTGCACAATTGTAACTGCCTGGTGTTCATTTTGTAATGGACCACAGCAGATAAGGAATGCCACAGGCTGCTAAAAGTTTTTTAAATACATTTGATGAGTTTTAATCTCCCATGAAAAACGGTGCAGAGAACTCCTATGTGTTTTATAGGATAATTGCACCTGCTGTGAAAATGAGATTCTCTCCAATGTACAGGAGGTGAAAGGGTGGGTGTGATAGGAAATTTATTTATTTATTTATATAGAACTACTGTATATTTCATTCCAATAGTTTTAATGGCTCACATGGCGGAGGTGAAATTTGAGTTCAACAACAAAACCTTTCCCGTGGATTTTTTCCCCCCTTTTTTATTCCCAGGAAAAACCACCTGTGTAAATGTTTAAGAGCAAGCTGTCACTTATAGCATGACAATGGATTGCTACATTTATTTTAACGAGCTCATCATTTTACCAAAGTTTACTGTCCGCCCTCAATCACAGAGCACCCCAGTAAAACGTCAATAGCGTTTAATTTACCTGCAGCCTTAGAACGCAGACATCAGGACATCGCTGCATGTTTATTAACAGATATGACAGCATTTTGCACGGAGCATGCGCTAAAACAAATTGATTAAGATCAGCGATTTTCAACGGTTCACATGTTTGCCGTAAGATTTTTTTAAAGCAAACTAATTAAAAACTTCTTTGAAGAAATTTGACACAAAATAAGTCTACGATGCAGATTCTATACCATTTTATAGGAATTTTACATCATTATTTTAATAATATACATACACTATGTGTGGACTATAAAGCAATACATGTATAATTTCGTGCATTTTAACCAGTAGACATCTCTCAACTTGTTAAAAAGTTGTATATAATTAATTTATATGAACCTTTACTTCAATAATATACACATTATGTTTGCATTGCGTGTGCACCTTGCTGTGTAATTATTTCAATGAACTCGTGGTATTGTCCTTATTCATACCCCACTACGCAGCGGCTGAATTTGATCATGCATTCACGTATAATAATAATAATAATAATATATAATAATAATAATAATACTATTATTATTATTGTTATTAATTCCTTACATTTCTTACTACTCAAAGCAATTTGTAAAATAAATAAGTAAATAAATAAAATAACAGAAAGGAAGCCCCCCGGACACAAACCAGTGATCATTTAACTGCGAGTCAGCAATCTTACCACCACCTCTTCCTTTTAGATACGCGCATTATAATTTTGAGCACTACGGGTAAGTAATAGCTATTTTCTTTTGTAAGTCAATCAAAAATGCTTAAGCCTAAAAAAAGATCGCCCTATCAAAATAAGAGACTCTTTCACCTTGTTGAAGTGAATCATCTTTAAATTAAATGCTGCCAATAAGGAATAATAGAAATCACCACGCTGCTTTCTAACATTGACGAACTAAAGTTTTATTGGGTGAAAAAAAATGATCGTCCGTGACAGATACACTTAATCAGCAGTATGTGCGACCCACGATGTGTGAGTTTGAGTATTTGTGTTGTGTACGCGCGTGTGTTTGGTTTTCTCAGTTTTACAATAAAACAGACCTCAGTTATTTGTGAAGCAGGAATATTCTGATCATTCTGGTCCCTGATCACTGATAAACATTCAGAAGAAACAGTGCTATTCCAGTGTTTTCCTCCATAACATCCTTTCAGCAAACAGGACTAAGTTCCTTGCTGAACCAGATCGCCCTTTAATGAAATGCTGCCAATACGGAATAACAGAAATCACGGGGGGCTTTCGGTCAATGATAAACCAGCGTCTGTTGAGGTGAAAACATGGGAGGTACTGCGGTTGCATTCAATGCTTCCTGGTAACTCAGCTTTTGAGAAGAATCTGTTTTATGGGGTGAAAAAATAATCGTCCTTGACAGATACGCTTAATCAGTAGTACGTGCGACCCATGATTTGTGAGTTTGTGAGTGTGTGTGGTTTTATTCGTTTTACTATAAAACATAGTTAAACATCAGTTATTTGTGAAGCGGAATATTCTGGTCATTTTGATCCCTGATGAACATTTAAAGAAACAGAGCAACTCCAGTGTTTTCCTCCATAACATTCTTTCAGCAAACAGGACTAAGTTCCTTGCTGAAGCAGATCGCTCTTTAATGAAATGCTGCCAATACGGAATAACAGATATCACCGGGCGGCTTTCCACCAATGATAAACCAGCGTCTCATGAGGTGAAAAATGGGAGGTACAGCGGTTGCGATTAATGCTTTCTAGTAACTCTGCTTTTGAGAAGAATCTGTCATGGGAGGGACAAGAGGGAGCGAGTAGGCGGGTACAATGAGCGGGCGGACGGAGCGTAAGAGGCGGGTATCTGTACGAGTGTTTTAAATAATGAAAGGAAAAATCGAGGACCCCCAACAAATAGGGCTTACGAAACAAAACGCGACAGACAAGCGTATGCTGCTTGTATAAAATGTTCACAATAATTACAACAGTGTTGAAGCAATGATGAAGCGAAAGGGAGATGCTAAACATGGGTGACCGCGTTGTGCCTGCCCATAAATCCCAACCAATGTATATATCTGAACCGATCTATCTGAACCAATATATATATCAGAATGGATGTATCTGAACCGATGTATATATCTAAACCAATCTATTTTAACCAATATATATATTTAAACCAATGTATATCAACCAATGTATATATATCAGAACGGATCTATGCTAACCAATTTATATATATTTCAACCAATGTATCTAAACCAATGTATATATCAGAACGGATGTATTCAAACCGATGTATATATCTCAACCAATACATCCCAACCAATGTATATATTTGAACCGAAATATATATCTGAATGGATGTATTAAAACCAATGTATATATTCAAACCAATGTATCTGAACCGATATAAATATCTGAACCAATGTATATATTTACAAACCAATCTTTTTTTTCCTGAACGGCCCCTCATAATATATATATATATATATATATATATATATATATATATATATATATATATATATATATATATATTTATACTAATAAAAGGCAAAGCCCTCATTCACTCACTCACTCACTCACTCACTGACTCATCACTAATTCTCCAACTTCCCGTGTGGGTGGAAGGCTGAAATTTGGCAGGTTCATTCCTTACAGCTTCCTTACAAAAGTTGGGCAGGTTTTATATCGAAATTCTACGCGTAATGGTCATAACTGGAAGAAGTTTTTCTCCATTTACTGTAATGGAGATGAGCTTCAACGGCGTGGGGGCGGAGTTTCGTGTGACATCATCACGCCTCCCACATAATCACGCAGTACATCGAAAACCAGGAAGACCTCAAAAAGCGCTCAAGAAAACATGCATTATATAATTGAGAAGGCAGCTAAACAATAAGAAGCGGGAAAGTGACATATACAACCATATTCATGAGTTCTGCTACTGAAACAAAGCACGATGTAAACCTACACTTTAAATTATGTTCATAGACAGGCTGCCGCTGGCGTTTGTAATTTAGTGCCTGCCCATATAAGGCCGTCCGTCAGCGCAATCCAATAGCAAACTGCCACGGGTAAATATTCACGGGTGAAGGACTGTGCTTATGGAGAGGAAGATGAGATGGTCAGGGTGGTGTTTGACACAAACTCAGCGAAACTGCGAGAGAAAGTTTTAAGTGCCAGGACTAAGGTAACATTAAATAAAGCTATGGACATAGCACGAGATGACACCAGCACAGCTGGGAACCTTCGATGCAAGTACACCGAGTGGCTCACGTGAACTGACGAGTGCACAGATAAAACCAACAGTTCCAAAGAGCTGAACAAAACCGAATTACACAATTGAAAAGGCAGCAAAAATATGAAGCGCCTGATAAGCATATTCATAAATGCAGCTACTGTGGAAACAAAGCACACGGTGGAAAAGTCAATGTCCCGCTAAAGGAAGACAGTGTAACAAAAACCCGTGCATGCAGTGTGTCAGGTCTCAGATAAAGAAGAAGACGAGCTGTTTATTGATGCAGTAAGAAACGAATCGATGAATGAAACCTGTCATCTTTACAACGATTGACAAACACGGAATGTAACTTGAACACAACACATCCTACAAATACGAACCTGATTGAAAGAAAATGATAATCAAATCCTTGATGACAGCAACACTCAGTAACACTCACAAAACAAATACTGTATATTGACAGTCATGTTACGTTATTTTTAAAATGTTCCCTTTTCTTTTCTACCTTTTTAACACACTACTTCTCCTATGATCGCGGGTATATATATATGTATATATATATATCCCGCCTACATACTCGAATAATGGATACTTTATTCGCCATCAATGATTGTTTTGGTAAAGCCATACTCAGTGTATTCATTAGATGAACGGTAAAAAAGTAAGAGCGAGGGGAGGATGACTCATTGAGGCATGCAGGCTGTAGGCGTCAACTCTATCTTAATTGCTGATCACATTTGAAAAAATATATCTTTTCAAATTCTATTTAGTCCATATGTGTCAAACTCAAGGGTCGGGCCACATCCGCCCGCGTGTAATTATATCCGCCCGAGATCATTTTATATACTGTATTATTGTTATTAAAGCCCGGGTATATGAAGCTGGTAACACAATAAACTACAGATCCCATAATGCAGCGCTTCAGCTGCCTTGCCAACACTTACCGCTAATCAAGTCTACCTTATGATGCTGCAAGTTATTGCGAAGCTAGAGTTATTGCGCACTGAGTTTGCACAGCGCTTTGGTGACTTTGAAGAACAAAAAAAGTCAGTCTACATGCGCAACCTTGTGCATGTTTGGTAGCACATATCTGTGTGAGAAGCTCTTCTCAGTGATAAAGACTAACAAAACAGCACACAGGAGTCGCCTCACTGATGAGCACCTGCAATCCATCCTGAGAATCTCCACAACACAGAACCTCACACCAAACAGAAACGAACTTGTGGCCAAAAAGATGCCAGGCGCCCAGCTCTAAAATGACATATAAGCAAAGACAACTTAATGATTTGATTAGTTATTGCACGTAAGAGCGGAGTCAACGTTTTAACAAACAGCGTATTGCACTGATACTGAAATAGCTGTGTGTGTATATATGTAGATATGTATGTATATGTATATATATGTTTATATATGTGTGTGTATGTATGTATATATATATTGTCACAAGAACGAGACATGGACAGATAAAGAGTTGGGGCAGCCACCCGATATTGTGGTATCCTGGCTGCAAAGTCGTTTTCTTTTGAAATACAGAGCACTGAAGTGCATACAACCGAGTCCAAAACAAGACTGAGGAAACAAAGGAAAGGGGCAGGTTTTAAAGGGGAGACAGGAAGTGAGGTCGATGGATCTGGCACGTGGTCTTCCACCATTGGCTCAGAGTCGAGGTGACATCAGAGGGACTGGAGCTGGTGTGGCCGACTTCCATTGGCTCAGTCCCGAAGTGATGTCAGGAGATCCAGGTGAAATCCCCGGGATGGTCTACAGGCAAGGGAGAAAAGAGTCAGTGCACTCTGCCACACCCCGCATGCCTCCAACTGCCTTCACTCAAGCCCTTTAGCTGCCTCCCATGCGCACGTGTGACAAGGCCCCCTTAGCCCAGACCCGACGGGTCGGGCGACCTAACCGAGAGGTCGGAACCCGAGAAAGAGCATCAGCGCTGCGGAGAGCGCGACGCATGAACGAGCGAAAACTTGTACGGCTGCAGGTCAAGAAACCACCGGGTGACCCGCTGGATTCACTCCTTGTGGAGGGCCATCCACTGTAGGGTGCATGGTCCGTGACAAGGGTGAATTCCGCCCAACAGGTAGTACCTCAGCTGAGTAATCGCCCATTTAATCGCCAGAGCCTCCCTCTCCACCGCAGCATACCTGGTCTCCCGTCCAACAGTTTCCGCTCAGGAACATGATGGGGTGCTCCACACCATCGACGCTTTGGCTCAGCACGGCGCCAGGCCTGTGTCCGGCGTCCGCCTGGAGGATGAAAGGCAAAGAAAAGTTAGGTGCCATCAAAACAGGTGTGGACGTAAGGGCCTGCTTTAAGTCACCAAATGCAGCCTGTTTTTCAGTCCATGCCACAATGTTCGGGCCCTCTTCTTTGTTAAATCAGTCAAGGGCCGCTCTCTCCAAAACCGAGGTACAAACCGGCGGTAGTACCCGCTAAGCCGAAAGGCTTGGACCTGCCGCTTGGTTCATGGACGGGCCATTTCAGAATGGCATCAATTTTGGAGCACTGTGGCCTTACGGTACCCACCCACCAGGTAGCCTAAATATTTGGCCTCGCTTAATCCAAGAAGCATTTCCTGGGATTAATCCGAGCCCGCCTCACCAAGTGTCCGTAATACCGCTTGGACATGCTGTAGGTGTTCCTTCCATGTGCTGGAATAGATGACCACGCCATCCAGGTAGGCAGCACTGTATGAGTTATGAGGTCAAGCACTTTGTCCACCAGACGCTGAAAGGTTGCTGGAGCCCCGTAACCCAAATGGAAGGACACGATACTGCCAGTGTCCGCTAGGGGTACTAAACGCGTTTTTACCTTCGGAGTCCGTTAAAGGAACCTGCCAGTACCCTTTCGTCATGTCAAGTGTGGTCAGGTATTGAGCCTGTCCAAGCCTCTCGAGGAGGTCGCCCACGCGCGGCATTGGATAAGCATCAAATTGGGAGACTTGATTGCCGACGGAAGTCATTGCAGAACCTCCAACTTCCGCCAGGCTTACCGACGAGCACAATGGGGCTGGACCAGGGACTATAACTTTCCTCAATCACACCTAGCTCCAGCATGCGCTTGATCTCAAGCTCCACTTCAGCCTTTTTTGCCTCGGGAAGACGATACGGGCTTCTCGGACAACAACCCCGGGCTCTGTCACATGTTGTGCTCAATCAGAGAGGTCCTTCCGGGTTCTCACTGACTACCTCCCAACGGTCCGGATAACTGTTTCCAGCTCCTGCCGCTGTCTGGGACTTAAGTCCGTGCGGGTTAAGGTCGTGTGTGTGAGCGAAGAGTGAGCGGGCTGGCCGGAGGAGGGATCGGGTCCCTGTCCTTCCACGGTTTCAGCAGGTTCACATGATAAACCCGCTCCTTTGGCCGACGCATTGGGTTGACTCACCAAATAGTCACCAGTCCCTTCCTCTCCTTAACTGCAGAGGGGCCCTGCCAGTGGGCAAGCAATTTAGAGTGGGAGGTAGGCACTAGGACCATGACCCGATCTCCCGGCGGAACTCCCTAAGAGACGTGCCGCTGTTGTAGTACCGGGCCTGTGCTGCTTGAGCCTCCTCCATGTGACTTTTAAGGACAGGCCGAATCTTTCCAAATCTATCGCAGTAACTGCACGATATACTCCAGTATGTTTGTGGAGGGAAGAGCCTCTTCTTCCCAGCCTTCTTTCAAAATATCTAATATGCCCCGAGGTTGTCGCAGTACAGTAGTTCAAAAGGGGAGAACCCCGTGGAGGCTTGTGGGACTTCCCGATAGGCAAAAAGGACGAGGGGGAGGAGCTGATCCCAGTTCCTTCCATCCTCGCTGACCACCTTACGCAGCATTTGCTTGAGAGTTTGATTAAACCTCTCTACTAATCCGCCGGTTTGAGGATGATACACCGAGGTCTTTAAATGCTTTATTTTCAGTAATCTGGCAGTCTCCTTGAACGTTTCCGAGGTGAAGGGGTCCCCTGGTCTGTCAAGACTTCTTTGGGGATCCCCACGCCAATACCCCTAGTAATTTCCGCGCGATGGCTTTAGAGGTAGCTGAGCGCAACGGAACAGCTTCGGGTATCGTCGTAGCGTAATCCACGAGGACTAAAATGTACTTGTGTCCTCGGCTGAGGGCTCCAGGGTCCCACCAGGTCACCCGATTCTGTGGAAGGGAACGCCAATCAGTGGAATAGGAACGAGAGGAGCACGGTCCCTCCTAGGAATTTGTCGCAGTTGACACTCCGGCAGGAAGCGCAAAAGCGGCTAACCTCCTCATTAATTCCTGGCCAGTAGAAACGGAGCTTGATCCGCTCCAGAGTTTTTCGGTGCCCAGGTGGCCACCTAGGAGGTGGCGCGTGCTAGCTCGCAGACCTGCCGCCGGAAGGTACGCTGCACTAGCAGCAGCCTCGCCTCCTGCCCGCCATGCATTGCTACACGGTAAAGGAGGTCATTATCTAGCACAAAGTAGGGGCCCTGTGGCATCGACTGATTAGTGCGCTGGCCATTGACAAGGACCACTGCATTTTTACAAACTTCAGGGAGTCATCATTCCATTGCTCCCTTCTAAAAGAAGCCGGCGCTTTTAAATTGGAACCGCAACACGGAGAGAGGGTCAGCGCCGACCTCAATGGGCGTGGTTTCCGCCCGCTCCGCGCTGGTGGATGACGTGTTAGCCCGCGACGCCCGGAGTTGCCACGCCAGTCAGGGCGACGCCGCTCTCTCTCTGCCGGCTGATTACACGGCGTGGAGGCAGCTTGAGACGGGTTATCTCCGCCCATAACGAGGCCCAAATTAACCCCGGAGTGGTATGTGTCTCACCGCTTTGATTTTAGACCAGTCCCGCCCTAGTATCACCGGGTGTGGAGGATCAGGTAGGACCGCTACGGTGAGTTTACAACTGACCCTCCGTAACTGATGACACAGCGGCGGACCTGTACCAGCGGATGTCTCCGTGGACACAGGTTATACCGGTCTTAAATTTTAGCCACTGTTGCGGTTGCACAAAGCGCGGGCAACAATGGAAATGTTGCTGCCGGAGTCGAACAAACCTGTGAGTCTTGTGTCCGCTGACGATCACCACGCCAGTATGTGGGACCGCCAACGGATTAGCCAGAGCACACCAACCCTCTCGCCCTCCACCTGCATTCCTCCTTGCCCCAAGCGGTTTGCGCCAGCCGCACTGCTGCGGACGCCGTCGAGCCCGGATTGTACAGGAGGGGCTAGGTCTTGGAACGCACTCGCTGGTTTGACATGAGGACGGTTCTGCTCCCCAGAGTGTGAGGCCGCCTCTGCGCTCCATAAGCTCTATGAGCTCAGACATGTTCTTAAACCGCCGCCCCAAACCGCTGGGTGAAGCCACGGGGAAGCGCTTCCAGGAGCAGATAGCAAGCTACCTGCTCTATTATTTGGTAGGGCGTGTTTTCAAATGGCCGTAGCCAATGCCCTACCATTGCCCATAAGGACCAGGCTTGTCTGTTGGTCGGCCGCTCAGGGTCCAACCTCCATTTTTATTTTATCCCCCTGCCAGTCTGGGGCACCCCTAGGTGGTAAATGGGGCTTTGGTTTCGCAGGGAGGCAGGCACTCTCCCCAAGAGAGCATACTGAGTCCCTTTGCCTCCCTCCAGGGCAGCCCATTCTGTGAGCCCCACCCGCACACTCCCTGGCCCTCCAGATGGCCTAGTTATGAGTGCCGGAGCGGAGCCCGCACCGGTCACGCCGACCGCGGGCACCCTCCCGCCTGAAGACTCGCCCCGCACGCTCCCACCTGGGTATATTGCAGGTCCTGTCCCCTTCTCTCTGGGACTTCTCCATCCTGCCGACTACGCCACTGTCACAAGAACGAGACATGGACAGATAAAGAGTTGGGGCAGCCACCCGTATATTGTGGTATCCTGGCTGCAAAGTCGTTTTCTTTGAAATACAGAGCACTGAAGTGCATACAACCGAGTCCAAAACAAGACTGAGGAAACAAAGGAAAAGGGGCAGGTTTTAAAGGGGAGACAGGAAGTGAGGTCGATGGATCTGGCACGTGGTCTTCCACCATTGGCTCAGAGTCGGAGGTGACATCAGAGGGACTGGAGCTGGTGTGGCCGACTTCCATTGGCTCAGTCCCGGAAGTGATGTCAGGAGATCCAGGTGAAATCCCCGGGGATGGTCTACAGGCAAGGGAGAAAAAGAGTCAGTGCACTCTGCCACACCCCGGCATGCCTCTGAACTGCCTTCACTCAAGCCCTTTAGCTGCCTCCCATGCGCACGTGTGTGACAATATATATATGTATTTGTGTGTATATATGTGTGTGTATATATGTAGATATATATGTATAGATATGTATATATATATATGTTTATGTGTGTATATATATATATATATATATATATATATATATATATATATATATATATATATATATATATATATATATATATATGACAACAACACTCATCACTCACAACAGTGACAAAACAATTACATTGACAATCAGGGTACGTTATTTTCAAAATGTTTCCTTTTCTTTTCATTGCTTCTTTAACACACTACTTCTCCGCTGCAAAGCGCGGGTATTTTGCTAGTATATATATATTGTGAACGGTACGGGGGCACTCTCGCTCCCTTGAACCCCTGTCCACGACTCCAGACACCAGGTAAAAGTCCTCAAGTTGACTTTATTTTTCTCCCACAGTGCACAAAGCACACTCTTCTCCACAATACTCATATAATTACAATACTACACAATAATAAACAATAAATCAATCCTCCAGCTCCCAGACGCAATTGCCACCATTCCACCCAGCTCAGCTCGTTGTCTGGGAGTTCCCATAGTCCTTTTATACTCCCTGACCCGAAAGTGTTTCTCCCCAATAGTCCACAAGTCCTTTTCCCTTCCGGGTCAGGGTAAATAGTCCCTTTCTTCAACCCGGAAGTCCGCCGCTCTTCCTGTGACGAACCTCGTCCTCCCTGCAGCTCCCTCCTGTGGCCCCACGGCATCCAGCAGGGCTTTGCATAAAACTCCAATGTCCATGATGCCCTGCTGGTCTTCTGGGGACCTCCTCGCTGCAAGGAGGGCTTCACCTGGAGGCTTGGGGTATTGGCGGGATAAATGGCGCCATCCATTATATATATATATATATATATATATATATATATATATATATATATATATATATATATATATATATATATATATATATATATATATCTTGTCAAGCTTGGGTCACCGAGTTGCTCAGGAGACTGGAAAAGGGATCAGATTTCCAAGGTACAAAATTTTTATTGCTGAACTAGCAGGTATAAACATAAGATCTTATTCAGAAGGGGTTTGTTAACAGCAGAAAAGCACACAGATTGCAGCTGTCAAATGTGGTGGTCCAGCTCCCCTCTCCAGTTCAAAAGAACACAAAGTTCTCCTCATCAAGCGGGTTCAACAGCTTGGAAACAGTGACTGGAGCAGACGCAGTCTGAGGGACAGAGGACAGAAGAGTGAGTCATTAGGTTGGTCAGGGCTCGACCTTTTAAATGTTCTAAACTTCGTGTGAGAGGTATATTACATGGCAAGCCTAAAGCTGATCCTGCAAAGGGGATGGGTAGTAGTGTATTTGCTTCTCTTTAAAATACTGTTTAAGAGGGAGTTTCTGAAGGGCAGCTGTGTTTCAACAGAGTGGTGACAGCGGACAGCGGTAACTTTCACATTTAGTTAAAAAGCTGACAGGACTGTACATATAGGCCAGTAGGTAAACTACTTTGATGGATTTGAAGTTTGGTATCATTATACAAAAGTAAATTTAGCTGTCCCATCACTATTTATTTGTCCATATTTGTCAAGAAAATTAATAATGTATTAAGCACACTTTGTAACCTGGTTTTTTGCAAGGGCAAAAAAATGCTCTTTTAATAATGAAGAAACTTCATTATTAGAAGAAGTTATGATGTAATTTCAAGGACATTTTTATCTGTACCCAAAATTAATATATATTCCAAAACAATTAAAAAAAGAAAATGGTCTGAATGGGTTAATATATAATGTATAAACAGAATTAAACACAAAACACTTAAAAGATCATTCTACCATAAAATTAACAGAGAATGAAATAATCAGAGGAATAATCTTATGAATACATGAAATTAGAACTGGGGATGAAAAAATGCTTGCACACGTTTGAAAGAGAAACAGAAAAGATGTGATGGTAATATATTGAAGGATAAACTGTTTTCTGTCTTTTATATAATATATAAAGTTCATACATGAATAGAACCATGAATATAACTGCAGTTTATATAAGCATGAACATTTCAAGTATCTAAAATCAAATTAGATGCATATTTCAGTACCTCTCCTGATGATTCTGGTTAAACAGATGCTTTTCAAGAGTTACATCATAATCTTCCCACAATTATGATATTAACTGTAAAATCATACTCATTTGATTTTTAAATAGATTTATTATTCATCTGATTAAGCTGCTTGCCAGAAACTAACATCTTTAATGTAAACCTCACACTACAAATTAATGCATCATGTTTATTGGAAATCAAGTTTATTTAGTCTTTAAAGATTAACTTCATGTGCCAAAATAAATTGTTTCAGGTAAACGCACCATTATATTTGGAACAAAAATTAAAGATAACTGGTTAAGAAGCAGGTGGAACCTAACCAAATTTCAAAACTCTATTGACTTAAATAACTGAATAGTTCCTTTTTTCAAGCATTACAATAATTAGACGATATTACAAGAAGACTAAAATGTACTCAATTCCATTTATCCATCTACTGAATCTGTCTTGTGCATTACAGTGTTTTGGGAAATGCATAATCTATCACAAAGTACAGACAGAAACAGAATCTGAGTACAACAAAGTCATTGGTCCCCTTAACAGACTTTTCTTTAGGGCAGTGGAAGGAAGCAGAAATACCAAACGAACTTTCCTCCAGTCATGAGAAGAAGTAAAAAACTACAAAGAAACAAACAACTTTTGCTAATGCTATTTTTGTATGTTACTTGTAGTGATGACTGAGAAAAAAAAATACTTTCAGGTTTTTATGGAGAAGGAACATAATGTAACAAGGTTTCTCTATTAAGATGGTTGGAATCCTTTTGGGAACAAAAGAACTGGATGGAGGCAAATTTCTGTTTAAAAAATTGTATTGTCTGCAGCTGCTAGCACATGGTCAGGCCAAATCAAAACAAAACAATCTTACTTCCTCTCACATATTCTCCCAGATCTTGAATGCTAAACTTTATAAACACAACTTTCTAACACATTACAACGTAGCAGGGAAATGAACATTGCAAATCCAAATGTAGGTATATTCTTATTCCTATCCCCATTCTAATATAATGAACATTTACTTCTCTAATTTAATCTTTAAGTGACAATATAACTTTACAATAGCAACATTTCTGTTAGAATAGGAGTGTATGGTGACTAACACAGGACAACAACAAAGAAACCACATCTCTCCTTCCTTTACTTATCAAGAGTCCTGCCTTCAATTCCAAAGTGCAATGCCATGTGAACAGAATGCTTTTGGAATACTTTCACTTAACAGAGGTATTTATTTCATAATATTTTAGCAAAAAATGTGTTTTTCTTAATGTGAGCATACAACAGGATGGCTTGATAAGTGGATTATGCAAAACAAGTAATAAAAGATTTGTCCATGGATGATTAATGAAGATGTGTCCATGGATGTTTTGATATTGTTTGCTGTTGTCCGTGTTGATCACCATAGGCAACACAGACATTTGCCTTAAATGTTGAAACATTCTTTGAAACTCTGTAACATCCATCCATCCATCCATTATCCAACCCGCTATATCCTAACTACAGGGTCATGGGGTTGTGCCGGAGCCAATCCCAGCCAACACAGGGCACAAGGTAGGAAACAAACCCCGGGCAAGGGCCAGCCCACCAGGGTGCGCACACACACATGCAGCACACACTAGGGACAATTTAGAATCGCCAATCCACCTATCCTGCATGTCTTTGGCCTGTGGGAGGAAACCAGAGCACCTGGAGGAAACCCACACAGACACAGGGAGAACAGGCAAACTAAATGCAGGATGGACCTGGGAAGCAAACCCGGGTCTCCTAACTGCGAGGCAGCAGCACTACTCACTGCACCACTGTGCCACCCCACTCTATAACATATGATTTGCAAAATGGATAACTCTGAGTAACACTTCCGGGGAATAGTACAGAAGCACTGGCAACAGTGGTTATCACTTCTCAAAAAGTAAGCATTTTACATTTTTATGAGCACTAATAATATTTTTGTACTTGCTGCTTTATTAATCCTTGAGCGCAGTGCCAATCAAAGTCCATTTGGAGCCCTAGGCAGGGTGGATGGACGCCACCTCGGAGTCCATAGCACAGGTAGTTGGGTTAATTATACCTAGATGACCCTGGGGTGGCTACCTCGTGTTCGAGTAAGTATATACCATGGACTTTAAGGAGCACAAGACCCTTGGTATGTGGAGCGTATTAACTTTTACTTTAATAATCTTTACCCAACAGGTAGCAACGACCACTCGGTATTATCAAAGTCCAACAAAAGTGGGGAGGGAGGGTTCCCTTGGTGTCCAAAGTGCACCCCTTTCTGTATATATCTCAGTGTACTCCTAGTAAATGGCACAGGTGATGGTACCCTATTTGGCCGCCTGTGTTTCCTAATGGTTTGACTGACTCCACTTTAACATCTTAGCTAAATAATTTGATTATTACAAACAGTTTGCTATGTGGAACTGGAATCCAGAACTTCCATTTTTGGGGGTGCATTACTAAGATTCTATATACTGTATAGTCTACGTACATCTTCTGTATACAGATTAATTCAATAAACATTTTAATATTCAGAAATTAGTAAGAAGTCAAGCAAAATGACACCTTTTATTGGCTAACATAAAAGATTACAATATGGCGGCTTTCAAGGCAACTCGGATCCCTTCCTCAGGCAAGAAAATTAAAAGTTTCAGGTTATTTGAAAATATGGCCAAATGTGAAGTGCTGCTAAACAACAGAAATAAATGCTGTCCCTGTGAAGACACATTTTATAAATTTTGTCTGAGAGCTATTAAGAAAGTTGTCACCAGCTTTTATTTGTCCAATATAATACTTTGTAAAAAAGTAACTATGAGTACTGATTATTTAACTTTATCCATTTTGTTGACTTGAAAAATAGTTATGCAAAAATCAAAGATATATTACTTGTGAGTTACTGATCTTTCAAACATTGTGTGACCAGTTGTTTTTTAAACAAACCTACACTTTGATTTATATTAGTGTTCTCTGTAATGGCCATATCCATAGTGAATCTAAATGTCATTATAGTTCTTAAATCTATAGTAGGAGGACTTTAGCAAAAATTGCCTTTTAGGAAAAACATTAGATTACAAATAATGAAAAGCCCATTCAATATCTAAAAGTCATGTTTATAACAAAAGGACAAAACGCTATGTATTGTATAATATTTTTTAAATGATTTTACACTTCAAAAAATATTTTTATTATACATATCTAAAATATTATTGTATAGTAATGAAAAAAATCTAAATGAGAATGCTACAGAAATTCAATATGTGTACTAATTAATCAGAAAAACAGGAAGGGTTGATAAGGCGTGTTTTAAAAATGGGACTGACAACCTTTAAACATTTCTCGCTTGGTTAAACATGCAAGGCATCAAAATCTGCTGGCTTAAAGGAACAAAAGAATAAACGATATGTGACTAAATATGCACAGCATTAAAAATTGCTAGCTCAGAGGAAATAAAGGGCAAACTATATGTTGTCATGCTTCATTTAGCTCAAAAGATTATGAATTAACAGGGTACAGCTAAGGGATGAGCTAGAAGAAGAGTGACGAAGAATGTCTAGCAACGGTGAATGTTTGAGTAAATTAAAAAGCTTTTGCTTAAAAGCAGAAATATGTAACATTACACAAAAACATGCTTTATGAGTATATCTATCAATTGTAAAAGCTTGTATGTATTATTTGTGGGAAAATATCCAACATATTTGTTCTCTACTTTGTTCAGCAGCTGTGCACAGGCTACTTCCAGTCACTTCTTACTTTTGCTGGCAGTCTGCCTCTGACACACTTGGATTTCTCTGTAGCCTCTGTTAAAAAAATGTCGATTATTTGTTCTATAGACTGCCTGTGTCATCCTCCTAAATACAAAAATAGCTATAAGTTTGTTTGTGTTGCTTTGTTGACAATGCAGGAAGAAACATTCAGGACTTGACTTCCTCAGTGTTTATAAATTTTTGCCCTGCCATATCTGACAAAGGAAAGTGTTCAAAAAAGAAATGTAGTGAGGTCCCATAAGACAATAGAAACTGTAAGAGGTTCTCCTTTCTGTATTTTACACACATTAGTACACACTAAACCTAAAGTAAACCCCTAAACATTTTATTAGAAGCTACAGTCTGAATCAGTTATATTAAAGTCGCTAAATCTATAGTACACAGCCATAATGAGTTTAGCAACATTGACTTTTTGTGACATATGTTTTAGTGGTCATGAAAATTGTACATATCCTTCAATAATAAGAGCCACATGGTATAGTAATATTCCATATTAGTATACTTTACTATGACATGTGCAGGAGTAAAGAACACAACACAATGGGTTTTGTAAGAAAACCCACTTTTATGTTCTTCTCCTTATATTGGCAGTCTTCCTCCTATACCTCCAGCATGTGAACCTCAGAAAAAACACTAAATAAAAAAACCTGCACTTATGCTCTCATTTAACTCTCTTCAAACAATTTTTTTCCTTACTTTTGCTCATTTTGTTGCCACCCCCTTCTGTGCAAGTTTTGCAATTCCTACTCATCTATGAAGGTGTATGAATCAGAAAGACTAATTTTATTGACCTCCATGATGCCACCAGTAGGGACAAGATGCTCTCCTTAATGTGACTGGTATGTCACATCCCCCCATCCTCGGCCCCTTGCCCCCAAGAAGAATACATTAAAGACTTGATATCATTTTTGTTGCCTTTCTGGTTTATTCCTAAAGGCTGGTACCCACCTCAGATCCACTTGTCCTCCTCATGGGTTCAGCCTTTCACTCAGTTGGCAGCTATTCTGTTATCTTCTGGTTTTGCTCTGTCTCTGGGCATCCTTCTGACTCCAGAGACACAAGCTTCACTGGTTCATTGATTTAGGACTGATGCCGGTCCATAGTTGTGCTGATGTAGCAGTTATGTTTGTTCAAAATTAGTTTATGGAGGTTTTTGATAGGTGTGACCTAAACTTCCAATTGTGTTTTGTCCTCTTTACTTGAAGGTTGGTGCAGGTACCCTGTCAAAGACACCATTTCTTTTGTTTCATTAGTAGACAATACAATTTATTTTTTGTATAGCCCAAAATCACACAAGAAGTGCTGCAATGGGCTTTAACAGGCCCTGCCTCTTAGACAGACAGATAGATAGATAGATAGATAGATAGATAGATAGATAGATAGATAGATAGATAGATAGATAGATAGATAGATAGATAGATAGATAGATAGATACTTTATTAATCCCAAGGGGAAATTCACACTCTTGACAGCCCCCCAACCTTGACTCTAAGAAGGCATGAAAAAACTCTCAAAAACAAAAACCCTAGTAGGAAAAAATGGAAGAAACCTTGGTAAAGCCAGTTCAAAGAGAGACCCCTACCATGTAGGTTGGGCATGTAGTGGGTGTCAAAGAGAAGGAGGTCAATACAATACACAGAACAGAATACAAATAATCCTCAATACAGTATAACAGTAAAATAATTAATATATCACAAGTACAGAGCAGATGATACCACATAATATGATTTGACCAGTTATGATGGGTGGCCAGTTAACCCAAGCATTACCACGATTTCAGTAGCATCCTGTCAGGTGTGGGCATGGTAAATGTAACCATTAAGTAGTCATCTTTCCATATCCTCACTGTCCTCATAACTATAAGTTCTTTCTGTACTGGACAGAATCATTGGATGTGGCCTAATGTCTTGCATTTCTAATATATTGGTGGTTTCATTGTACTGGTAGCATTCTTGCTTTTGGTGAGTTGAGTGTGACAAGTGATGTGGTCAGCTTCATAATGTACATTGCTTCTCCCCACATTAGCATTTGTTCCAATTACATGGTCTCTTGCTAGGGCTTTCTTAAGTGTTGCTGACCTAACTATTGCAACAGAGAAAGTGATGTGAGACCCCTCAAAACATACTAAGCTCCCTAGAAA
>NW_024378142.1:0-15521 GCF_016835505.1 Polypterus senegalus
CAAAAACTGAAGTTGAGTTAAATTTAATGAGTCTTAACTTCTATGTTGTGAAACCACTTGAAACACATCTGCGACATAGTTTTTTACAGAAATGAACTGTTTTGAACAGTTTCCTGGTGGAAAACAAGGCGTCACACATGTGTACACAAAGTTATTTTCAGGCCCTGAATCGCGTTATGGTGAATTCAGGTTACCTTCAACTCTAACGCTGTGTAAAGTCAAAATACTCTGGTAAAAGCAGTTCTAAATGATGAAATCCCCAGTACCCTTATGGTTAAGAACTGTTTGATGGTTTCCCCACTGTTTTTCAAAGTGCAATTCAACATCTCAAACTCACGTTTGAAATTCCTATTGAGTTGCATTGGGCAAAAACTGAAGTTGAGTTAAATTTAATGAGTCTTAACTTCTATGTTGTGAAACCACTTGAAACACATCTGCGACCTAGTTTTTTACAGAAATGAACTGTTTTGAACAGTTTCCTGGTGGAAAACAAGGCGTCACAAATGTGTACACAAAGTGAATTTCAGGTCCTGAAACGCGTTATGGTGAAATAAAGTTACCTTCAACTCTAA
Organism: Polypterus senegalus; assembly: GCF_016835505.1. Lineage (NCBI taxonomy): Eukaryota > Metazoa > Chordata > Cladistia > Polypteriformes > Polypteridae > Polypterus > Polypterus senegalus. The sequence continues at coordinate 573 of NW_024378142.1, forward strand.
CGCTGTGTAAAGTCAAAATACTATGGTTAAAACAGTTCTAAATGATAAAATCCCCAGTACCCTTATGGTTAAGAACTGTTTGGATGGTTTCCCCACTGTTTCTCAAAGTGCAATTCAACATCTCAAACTCACGTTTGAAATTCCTATTGAGTTGCATTGGGCAAAAACTGAAGTTGAGTTAAATTTAATGAGTCTTAACTTCTATGTTGTGAAACCACTTAAAACACATCTGCGACATAGTTTTTTACAGAAATGAACTGTTTTGAACAGTTTCCTGGTGGAAAACAAGGCGTCACACATGTGTACACAAAGTGATTTTCAGGCCCTGAAAGCGTTATGGTGAATTCAGGTTACCTTCAACTCTAACGCTGTGTAAAGTCAAAATACTCTGGTAAAAGCAGTTCTAAATGATGAAATCCCCAGTACCCTTATGGTTAAGAACTGTTTCGATGGTTTCCCCACTGTTTTCAAAGTGCAATTCAACATCTCAAACTCACGTTTGAAATTCCTATTGAGTTGCATTGGGCAAAAACTGAAGTTGAGTTAAATTTAATGAGTCTTAACTTCTATGTTGTGAAACCACTTGAAACACATCTGCGACATAGTTTTTACAGAAATGAACTGTTTTGAACAGTTTCCTGGTGGAAAACAAGGCGTCACAAATGTGTACACAAAGTGAATTTCAGGCCCTGAAACGCGTTATGGTGAAATAAGGTTACCTTCAACTCTAGCGCTGTGTAAAGTCAAAATACTATGGTGAAAACAGTTCTAAATGATAAAATCCCCAGTACCCTTATGGTTAAGAACTGTTTGGATGGTTTCCCAACTGTTTTTCAAGTGCACTTCAACATCTCAAACTCACTTTTGAAATTACCCATTAAGTTGCAATGGGCAAAAACTGAAGTTGAGTTAAATTTAATGAGTCTTAACTTCTATGTTGTGAAACCACTTGAAACACATCTGCGACCTAGTTTTTACAGAAATGAACTGTTTTGAACAGTTTCCTGGTGGAAAACAAGCCGTCACACATGTGTACACAAAGTGATTTTCAGGCCCTGAAAGCGTTATGGTGAATTAAGGTTACCTTCAACTCTAACGCTGTGTAAAGTCAAAATACTCTGGTAAAAGCAGTTCTAAATGATGAAATCCCCAGTACCCTTATGGTTAAGAACTGTTTGGATGGTTTCCCCACTGTTTTTCAAAGTGCAATTCAACATCTCAAACTCACGTTTGAAATTCCTATTGAGTTGCATTGGGCAAAAACTGAAGTTGAGTTAAATTTAATGAGTCTTAACTTCTATGTTGTGAAACCACTTGAAACACATCTGCGACATAGTTTTTACAGAAATGAACTGTTTTGAACAGTTTCCTGGTGGAAAACAAGGCGTCACACATGTGTACACAAAGTAATTTTCAGGCCCTGAAATGCGTTATGGTGAATTCAGGTTACCTTCAACTCTAACGCTGTGTAAAGTCAAAATACTCTGGTAAAAGCAGTTCTAAATGATGAAATCCCCAGTACCCTTATGGTTAAGAACTGTTTGGATGGTTTCCCCACTGTTTTCAAAGTGCAATTCAACATCTCAAACTCACGTTTGAAATTCCTATTGAGTTGCATTGGGCAAAAACTGAAGTTGAGTTAAATTTAATGAGTCTTAACTTCTATGTTGTGAAACCACTTGAAACACATCTGCGACATAGTTTTTTACAGAAATGAACTGTTTTGAACAGTTTCCTGGTGGAAAACAAGGCGTCACACATGTGTACACAAAGTGAATTTCAGGCCCTGAAACGCGTTATGGTGAAATAAGGTTACCTTCAACTCTAGCGCTGTGTAAAGTCAAAATACTATGGTAAAACAGTTCTAAATGATAAAATCCCCAGTACCCTTATAGTTAAGAACTGTTTGGATGGTTTCCCAACTGTTTTTCAAAGTGCACTTCAACATCTCAAACTCACTTTTGAAATCCCCATTAACTTGCAATGGACAAAAACTAAAGTTGAGTTAAATTTAATGAGTCTTAACTTCTATGTTGTGAAACCACTTAAAACACATCTGCGACATAGTTTTTTACAGAAATGAACTGTTTTGAACAGTTTCCTGGTGGAAAACAAGGCGTCACACATGTGTACACAAAGTGATTTTCAGGCCCTGAAAGCGTTATGGTGAATTCAGGTTACCTTCAACTCTAACGCTGTGTAAAGTCAAAATACTCTGGTAAAAGTAGTTCTAAATGATGAAATCCCCAGTACCCTTATGGTTAAGAACTGTTTGATGGTTTCCCCACTGTTTTCAAAGTGCAATTCAACATCTCAAACTCAGCGTTTGAAATTCCTATTGAGTTGCATTGGGCAAAAACTGAAGTTGAGTTAAATTTAATGAGTCTTAACTTCTATGTTGTGAAACCACTTGAAACACATCTGCGACCTAGTTTTTTACAGAAATGAACTGTTTTGAACAGTTTCCTGGTGGAAAACAAGGCGTCACAAATGTGTACACAAAGTGAATTTCAGGCCCTGAAACGCGTTATGGTGAAATAAGGTTACCTTCAACTCTAACGCTGTGTAAAGTCAAAATACTATGGTAAAAACAGTTCTAAATGATAAAATCCCCAGTACCCTTATGGTTAAGAACTGTTTGGATGGTTTCCCAACTGTTTTTCATAGTGCACTTCACATCTTAAACTCACTTTTTGAAATCCCCATTAACTTGCAATGGACAAAAACTGAAGTTGAGTGAAACTCAATGAGTCTTAACTTCTATGTTGTGAAACCACTTGAAACACTTCTGCGACATAGTTTTTTACAGAAATGAACTGTTTTGAACAGTTTCCTGGTGGAAAACAAGGCGTCACACATGTGTACACAAAGTTATTTTCAGGCCCTGAAACGCGTTATGGTGAATTCAGGTTACCTTCAACTCTAACGCTGTGTAAAGTCAAAATACTCTGGTAAAAGCAGTTCTAAATGATGAAATCCCCAGTACCCTTATGGTTAAGAACTGTTTCGATGGTTTCCCCACTGTTTTCAAAGTGCAATTCAACATCTCAAACTCAACGTTTGAAATTCCTATTGAGTTGCATTGGGCAAAAACTGAAGTTGAGTTAAATTTAATGAGTCTTAACTTCTATGTTGTGAAACCACTTGAAACACATCTGCGACCTAGTTTTTTACAGAAATGAACTGTTTTGAACAGTTTCCTGGTGGAAAACAAGGCGTCACAAATGTGTACACAAAGTGAATTTATGGTCCTGAAACGCGTTATGGTGAAATAAGGTTACCTTAAATTCTAACGCTGTGTAAAGTCAAAATACTATGGTTAAAACAGTTCTAAATGATAAAATCCCCAGTACCCTTATGGTTAAGAACTGTTTGGATGGTTTCCCCACTGTTTTTCAAAGTGAAATTCAACATCTCAAACTCAACGTTTGAAATTCCTATTGAGTTGCATTGGGCAAAAAACTGAAGTTGAGTTAAATTTAATGAGTCTTAACTTCTATGTTGTGAAACCACTTAAAACACATCTGCGACATAGTTTTTTACAGAAATGAACTGTTTTGAACAGTTTCCTGGTGGAAAACAAGCCGTCACACATGTGTACACAAAGTGATTTTCAGCTCTTGAAACGCGTTATGGTGAATTCAGGTTACCTTCAACTCTAACTCTGTGGAAAGTCAAAATACTCTGGAAAAAGCAGTTCTAAATGATGAAATCCCCAGTACCCTTATGGTTAAGAACTGTTTCGATGGTTTCCCAACTGTTTTTCAAAGTGCAATTCAACATCTCAAACTCACCTTTTGAAATTCCTATTGAGTTGCATTGGGCAAATACTGAAGTTGAGTTAAATTTAATGAGTCTTAACTTCTATGTTGTGAAACCACTTGAAACACATCTGCGACATAGTTTTTTACAGAAATGAACTGTTTTGAACAGTTTCCTGGTGGAAAACAAGGCGTCACACATGTGTACACAAAGTGAATTTCAGGCCCTGAAACGCGTTATGGTGAAATAAGGTTACCTTCAACTCTAACGCTGTGTAAAGTCAAAATACTATGGTAAAACAGTTCTAAATGATAAAATCCCCAGTACCCTTATGGTTAAGAACTGTTTGGATGGTTTCCCAACTGTTTTTCATAGTGTACTTCACATCTTAAACTCACTTTTTGAAATCCCCATTAACTTGCAATGGACAAAAACTAAAGTTGAGTTAAATTTAATGAGTCTTAACTTCTATGTTGTGAAACCACTTAAAACACATCTGCGACATAGTTTTTACAGAAATGAACTGTTTTGAACAGTTTCCTGGTGGAAAACAAGGCGTCACACATGTGTACACAAAGTTATTTTCAGGCCCTGAAGCGTTATGGTGAATTCAGGTTACCTTCAACTCTAACGCTGTGTAAAGTCAAAATACTCTGGTAAAAGCAGTTCTAAATGATGAAATCCCCAGTACCCTTATGGTTAAGAACTGTTTCGATGGTTTCCCCACTGTTTTTCAAAGTGCAATTCAACATCTCAAACTCACGTTTGAAATTCCTATTGAGTTGCATTGGGCAAAAACTGAAGTTGAGTTAAATTTAATGAGTCTTAACTTCTATGTTGTGAAACCACTTGAAACACATCTGCGACCTAGTTTTTTACAGAAATGAACTGTTTTGAACAGTTTCCTGGTGAAAAACAAGGCGTCACAAATGTGTACACAAAGTGAATTTCAGGCCCTGAAAGCGTTATGGTGAAATAAGGTTACCTTCAACTCTAACGCTGTGTAAAGTCAAAATACTATGGTAAAAACAGTTCTAAATGATAAAATCCCCAGTACCCTTATGGTTAAGAACTGTTTGGATGGTTTCCCAACTGTTTTTCAAAGTGCACTTCAACATCTCAAACTCACTTTTGAAATTCCTATTGAGTTGCATTGGGCAAAAACTGAAGTTGAGTTAAATTTAATGAGTCTTAACTTCTATGTTGTGAAACCACTTGAAACACATCTGCGACATAGTTTTTACAGAAATGAACTGTTTTGAACAGTTTCCTGGTGGAAAACAAGGCGTCACACATGTGTACACAAAGTGAATTTTCAGGCCCTGAAGCGTTATGGTGAATTCAGGTTACCTTCAACTCTAACGCTGTGTAAAGTCAAAATACTCTGGTAAAAGCAGTTCTAAATGATGAAATCCCCAGTACCCTTATGGTTAAGAACTGTTTGATGGTTTCCCCACTGTTTTCAAAGTGCAATTCAACATCTCAAACTCACGTTTGAAATTCCTATTGAGTTGCATTGGGCAAAAACTGAAGTTGAGTTAAATTTAATGAGTCTTAACTTCTATGTTGTGAAACCACTTGAAACACATCTGCGACATAGTTTTTACAGAAATGAACTGTTTTGAACAGTTTCCTGGTGGAAAACAAGGCGTCACACATGTGTACACAAAGTGATTTTCAGGCCCTGAAGCGCGTTATGGTGAAATAAGGTTACCTTCAACTCTAACGCTGTGTAAAGTCAAAATACTCTGGTAAAAGCAGTTCTAAATGATGAAATCCCCAGTACCCTTATGGTTAAGAACTGTTTGGATGGTTTCCCAACTGTTTTCAAAGTGCAATTCAACATCTCAAACTCACTTTTGAAATTCCTATTGAGTTGCATTGGGCAAAAACTGAAGTTGAGTTAAATTTAATGAGTCTTAACTTCTATGTTGTGAAACCACTTGAAACACATCTGCGACATAGTTTTTACAGAAATGAACTGTTTTGAACAGTTTCCTGGTGGAAAACAAGGCGTCACACATGTGTACACAAAGTGAATTTCAGGCCCTGAAGCACGTTATGGTGAAATAAGGTTACCTTCAACTCTAACGCTGTGTAAAGTCAAAATACTATGGTAAAAACAGTTCTAAATGATAAAATCCCCAGTACCCTTATGGTTAAGAACTGTTTGGATGGTTTCCCAACTGTTTTTCAAAGTGCAATTCAACATCTCAAACTCACTTTTGAAATTCCTATTGAGTTGCATTGGGCAAAAACTGAAGTTGAGTTAAATTTAATGAGTCTTAACTTCTATGTTGTGAAACCACTTGAAACACATCTGCGACATAGTTTTTACAGAAATGAACTGTTTTGAACAGTTTCCTGGTGGAAAACAAGGCGTCACACATGTGTACACAAAGTGATTTTCAGGCCCTGAAGCGCGTTATGGTGAAATAAGGTTACCTTCAACTCTAACGCTGTGTAAAGTCAAAATACTCTGGTAAAAGCAGTTCTAAATGATGAAATCCCCAGTACCCTTATGGTTAAGAACTGTTTGATGGTTTCCCCACTGTTTTCAAAGTGCAATTCAACATCTCAAACTCACGTTTGAAATTCCTATTGAGTTGCATTGGGCAAAAACTGAAGTTGAGTTAAATTTAATGAGTCTTAACTTCTATGTTGTGAAACCACTTGAAACACATCTGCGACATAGTTTTTTACAGAAATGAACTGTTTTGAACAGTTTCCTGGTGGAAAACAAGGCGTCACAAATGTGTACACAAAGTGAATTTCAGGCCCTGAAACGCGTTATGGTGAAATAAGGTTACCTTCAACTCTAACGCTGTGTAAAGTCAAAATACTATGGTAAAACAGTTCTAAATGATAAAATCCCCAGTACCCTTATGGTTAAGAACTGTTTGGATGGTTTCCCAACTGTTTTTCAAGTGCACTTCACATCTTAAACTCAGCTTTTGAAATCCCATTAACTTGCAATGGACAAAAACTGAAGTTGAGTTAAATTTAATGAGTCTTAACTTCTATGTTGTGAAACCACTTGAAACACATCTGCGACATAGTTTTTTACAGAAATGAACTGTTTTGAACAGTTTCCTGGTGGAAAACAAGGCGTCACACATGTGTACACAAAGTTATTTTCAGGCCCTGAATCGCGTTATGGTGAATTCAGGTTACCTTCAACTCTAACGCTGTGTAAAGTCAAAATACTCTGGTAAAAGCAGTTCTAAATGATGAAATCCCCAGTACCCTTATGGTTAAGAACTGTTTGATGGTTTCCCCACTGTTTTTCAAAGTGCAATTCAACATCTCAAACTCACGTTTGAAATTCCTATTGAGTTGCATTGGGCAAAAACTGAAGTTGAGTTAAATTTAATGAGTCTTAACTTCTATGTTGTGAAACCACTTGAAACACATCTGCGACCTAGTTTTTTACAGAAATGAACTGTTTTGAACAGTTTCCTGGTGGAAAACAAGGCGTCACAAATGTGTACACAAAGTGAATTTATGGTCCTGAAAGCGTTATGGTGAAATAAGGTTACCTTCAACTCTAGCGCTGTGTAAAGTCAAAATACTATGGTAAAACAGTTCTAAATGATAAAATCCCCAGTACCCTTATGGTTAAGAACTGTTTGGATGGTTTCCCACTGTTTTTCAAAGTGCAATTCAACATCTCAAACTCACGTTTGAAATTCCTATTGAGTTGCATTGGGCAAAAACTGAAGTTGAGTTAAATTTAATGAGTCTTAACTTCTATGTTGTGAAACCACTTAAAACACATCTGCGACATAGTTTTTTACAGAAATGAACTGTTTTGAACAGTTTCCTGGTGGAAAACAAGGCGTCACACATGTGTACACAAAGTGATTTTCAGGCCCTGAAAGCGTTATGGTGAATTCAGGTTACCTTCAACTCTAACGCTGTGTAAAGTCAAAATACTCTGGTAAAAGCAGTTCTAAATGATGAAATCCCCAGTACCCTTATGGTTAAGAACTGTTTGATGGTTTCCCAACTGTTTTCAAAGTGCAATTCAACATCTCAAACTCACTTTTGAAATTCCTATTGAGTTGCATTGGGCAAAAACTGAAGTTGAGTTAAATTTAATGAGTCTTAACTTCTATGTTGTGAAACCACTTGAAACACATCTGCGACATAGTTTTTTACAGAAATGAACTGTTTTGAACAGTTTCCTGGTGGAAAACAAGGCGTCACACATGTGTACACAAAGTGAATTTCAGGCCCTGAAACGCGTTATGGTGAAATAAGGTTACCTTCAACTCTAACGCTGTGTAAAGTCAAAATACTATGGTAAAAACAGTTCTAAATGATAAAATCCCCAGTACCCTTATGGTTAAGAACTGTTTGGATGGTTTCCCAACTGTTTTTCATAGTGCACTTCACATCTTAAACTCACTTTTTGAAATCCCCATTAACTTGCAATGGACAAAAACTGAAGTTGAGTTAAATTTAATGAGTCTTAACTTCTATGTTGTGAAACCACTTGAAACACATCTGCGACATAGTTTTTTACAGAAATGAACTGTTTTGAACAGTTTCCTGGTGGAAAACAAGGCGTCACACATGTGTACACAAAGTTATTTTCAGGCCCTGAAACGCGTTATGGTGAATTCAGGTTACCTTCAACTCTAACGCTGTGTAAAGTCAAAATACTCTGGTAAAAGCAGTTCTAAATGATGAAATCCCCAGTACCCTTATGGTTAAGAACTGTTTGATGGTTTCCCCACTGTTTTTCAAAGTGCAATTCAACATCTCAAACTCACGTTTGAAATTCCTATTGAGTTGCATTGGGCAAAAACTGAAGTTGAGTTAAATTTAATGAGTCTTAACTTCTATGTTGTGAAACCACTTGAAACACATCTGCGACATAGTTTTTACAGAAATGAACTGTTTTGAACAGTTTCCTGGTGGAAAACAAGGCGTCACAAATGTGTACACAAAGTGAATTTCAGGCCCTGAAAGGCGTTATGGTGAAATAAGGTTACCTTCAACTCTAACGCTGTGTAAAGTCAAAATACTATGGTAAAACAGTTCTAAATGATAAAATCCCCAGTACCCTTATGGTTAAGAACTGTTTGGATGGTTTCCCAACTGTTTTCAAAGTGCAATTCAACATCTCAAACTCACTTTTGAAATTCCTATTGAGTTGCATTGGGCAAAAACTGAAGTTGAGTTAAATTTAATGAGTCTTAACTTCTATGTTGTGAAACCACTTGAAACACATCTGCGACATAGTTTTTTACAGAAATGAACTGTTTTGAACAGTTTCCTGGTGGAAAACAAGGCGTCACACATGTGTACACAAAGTGATTTTCAGGCCCTGAAAGCGTTATGGTGAAATAAGGTTACCTTCAACTCTAACGCTGTGTAAAGTCAAAATACTCTGGTAAAAGCAGTTCTAAATGATGAAATCCCCAGTACCCTTATGGTTAAGAACTGTTTGGATGGTTTCCCACTGTTTTCAAAGTGCAATTCAACATCTCAAACTCACGTTTGAAATTCCTATTGAGTTGCATTGGGCAAAAACTGAAGTTGAGTTAAATTTAATGAGTCTTAACTTCTATGTTGTGAAACCACTTGAAACACATCTGCGACATAGTTTTTACAGAAATGAACTGTTTTGAACAGTTTCCTGGTGGAAAACAAGGCGTCACACATGTGTACACAAAGTGAATTTCAGGCCCTGAAGCGCGTTATGGTGAAATAAGGTTACCTTCAACTCTAACGCTGTGTAAAGTCAAAATACTATGGTAAAAACAGTTCTAAATGATGAAATCCCCAGTACCCTTATGGTTAAGAACTGTTTGGATGGTTTCCCAACTGTTTTTCAAAGTGCAATTCAACATCTCAAACTCACTTTTGAAATTCCTATTGAGTTGCATTGGGCAAAAACTGAAGTTGAGTTAAATTTAATGAGTCTTAACTTCTATGTTGTGAAACCACTTGAAACACATCTGCGACATAGTTTTTTACAGAAATGAACTGTTTTGAACAGTTTCCTGGTGGAAAACAAGGCGTCACACATGTGTACACAAAGTGAATTTTCAGGCCCTGAAGCGCGTTATGGTGAAATAAGGTTACCTTCAACTCTAACGCTGTGTAAAGTCAAAATACTATGGTGAAAACAGTTCTAAATGATGAAATCCCCAGTACCCTTATGGTTAAGAACTGTTTGGATGGTTTCCCAACTGTTTTTCAAAGTGCAACTTCAACATCTCAAACTCACTTTTGAAATCCCCTATTAACTTGCATTGGACAAAAACTGAAGTTGAGTTAAATTTAATGAGTCTTAACTTCTATGTTGTGAAACCACTTGAAACACATCTGCGACATAGTTTTTTACAGAAATGAACTGTTTTGAACAGTTTCCTGGTGGAAAACAAGGCGTCACACATGTGTACACAAAGTGATTTTCAGGCCCTGAAGCGCGTTATGGTGAATTCAGGTTACCTTCAACTCTAACGCTGTGTAAAGTCAAAATACTCTGGTAAAAGCAGTTCTAAATGATGAAATCCCCAGTACCCTTATGGTTAAGAACTGTTTTGATGGTTTCCCCACTGTTTTCAAAGTGCAATTCAACATCTCAAACTCAACGTTTGAAATTCCTATTGAGTTGCATTGGGCAAAAACTGAAGTTGAGTTAAATTTAATGAGTCTTAACTTCTATGTTGTGAAACCACTTGAAACACATCTGCGACCTAGTTTTTTACAGAAATGAACTGTTTTGAACAGTTTCCTGGTGGAAAACAAGGCGTCACAAATGTGTACACAAAGTGAATTTCAGGCCCTGAAAGGCGTTATGGTGAAATAAGGTTACCTTCAACTCTAACGCTGTGTAAAGTCAAAATACTATGGTAAAACAGTTCTAAATGATAAAATCCCCAGTACCCTTATGGTTAAGAACTGTTTGGATGGTTTCCCAACTGTTTTTCATAGTGCACTTCACATCTTAAACTCACTTTTTGAAATCCCCATTAACTTGCAATGGACAAAAACTAAAGTTGAGTTAAATTTAATGAGTCTTAACTTCTATGTTGTGAAACCACTTAAAACACATCTGCGACATAGTTTTTTACAGAAATGAACTGTTTTGAACAGTTTCCTGGTGGAAAACAAGGCGTCACACATGTGTACACAAAGTTATTTTCAGGCCCTGAAGCGCGTTATGGTGAATTCAGGTTACCTTCAACTCTAACGCTGTGTAAAGTCAAAATACTCTGGTAAAAGCAGTTCTAAATGATGAAATCCCCAGTACCCTTATGGTTAAGAACTGTTTGGATGGTTTCCCCACTGTTTTTCAAAGTGCAATTCAACATCTCAAACTCACGTTTGAAATTCCTATTGAGTTGCATTGGGCAAAAACTGAAGTTGAGTTAAATTTAATGAGTCTTAACTTCTATGTTGTGAAACCACTTGAAACACATCTGCGACCTAGTTTTTTACAGAAATGAACTGTTTTGAACAGTTTCCTGGTGGAAAACAAGGCGTCACAAATGTGTACACAAAGTGAATTTCAGGCCCTGAAACGCGTTATGGTGAAATAAGGTTACCTTCAACTCTTACGCTGTGTAAAGTCAAAATACTATGGTAAAACAGTTCTAAATGATAAAATCCCCAGTACCCTTATGGTTAAGAACTGTTTGGATGGTTTCCCACTGTTTTCAAAGTGAAATTCAACATCTCAAACTCAACGTTTGAAATTCCTATTGAGTTGCATTGGGCAAAAACTGAAGTTGAGTTAAATTTAATGAGTCTTAACTTCTATGTTGTGAAACCACTTAAAACACATCTGCGACATAGTTTTTTACAGAAATGAACTGTTTTGAACAGTTTCCTGGTGGAAAACAAGGCGTCACACATGTGTACACAAAGTGATTTTCAGGCCCTGAAGCGCGTTATGGTGAATTCAGGTTACCTTCAACTCTAACGCTGTGTAAAGTCAAAATACTCTGGTAAAAGCAGTTCTAAATGATGAAATCCCCAGTACCCTTATGGTTAAGAACTGTTTCGATGGTTTCCCAACTGTTTTTCAAAGTGCAATTCAACATCTCAAACTCACCTTTTGAAATTCCTATTGAGTTGCATTGGGCAAAAACTGAAGTTGAGTTAAATTTAATGAGTCTTAACTTCTATGTTGTGAAACCACTTGAAACACATCTGCGACATAGTTTTTACAGAAATGAACTGTTTTGAACAGTTTCCTGGTGGAAAACAAGGCGTCACACATGTGTACACAAAGTGAATTTCAGGCCCTGAAGCGTTATGGTGAAATAAGGTTACCTTCAACTCTAACGCTGTGTAAAGTCAAAATACTATGGTAAAACAGTTCTAAATGATAAAATCCCCAGTACCCTTATGGTTAAGAACTGTTTGGATGGTTTCCCAACTGTTTTTCAAAGTGCACTTCACATCTTAAACTCACTTTTGAAATCCCCATTAACTTGCATTGGACAAAAACTGAAGTTGAGTTAAATTTAATGAGTCTTAACTTCTATGTTGTGAAACCACTTGAAACACATCTGCGACATAGTTTTTACAGAAATGAACTGTTTTGAACAGTTTCCTGGTGGAAAACAAGGCGTCACACATGTGTACACAAAGTTATTTTCAGGCCCTGAATCGCGTTATGGTGAATTCAGGTTACCTTCAACTCTAACGCTGTGTAAAGTCAAAATACTCTGGTAAAAGCAGTTCTAAATGATGAAATCCCCAGTACCCTTATGGTTAAGAACTGTTTGATGGTTTCCCACTGTTTTCAAAGTGCAATTCAACATCTCAAACTCACGTTTGAAATTCCTATTGAGTTGCATTGGGCAAAAACTGAAGTTGAGTTAAATTTAATGAGTCTTAACTTCTATGTTGTGAAACCACTTGAAACACATCTGCGACATAGTTTTTACAGAAATGAACTGTTTTGAACAGTTTCCTGGTGGAAAACAAGGCATCACACATGTGTACACAAAGTGAATTTTCAGGCCCTGAAAGCGTTATGGTGAAATAAGGTTACCTTCAACTCTAACGCTGTGTAAAGTCAAAATACTATGGTAAAACAGTTCTAAATGATAAAATCCCCAGTACCCTTATGGTTAAGAACTGTTTGGATGGTTTCCCCACTGTTTTTCAAAGTGCAATTCAACATCTCAAACTCACTTTTGAAATTCCTATTGAGTTGCATTGGGCAAAAACTGAAGTTGAGTTAAATTTAATGAGTCTTAACTTCTATGTTGTGAAACCACTTGAAACACATCTGCGACATAGTTTTTACAGAAATGAACTGTTTTGAACAGTTTCCTGGTGGAAAACAAGGCGTCACACATGTGTACACAAAGTGATTTTCAGGCCCTGAAGCGCGTTATGGTGAAATAAGGTTACCTTCAACTCTAGCGCTGTGTAAAGTCAAAATACTCTGGTAAAAGCAGTTCTAAATGATGAAATCCCCAGTACCCTTATGGTTAAGAACTGTTTGGATGGTTTCCCACTGTTTTCAAAGTGCAATTCAACATCTCAAACTCAACGTTTGAAATTCCTATTGAGTTGCATTGGGCAAAAACTGAAGTTGAGTTAAATTTAATGAGTCTTAACTTCTATGTTGTGAAACCACTTGAAACACATCTGCGACATAGTTTTTTACAGAAATGAACTGTTTTGAACAGTTTCCTGGTGGAAAACAAGGCGTCACAAATGTGTACACAAAGTGAATTTCAGGCCCTGAAACGCGTTATGGTGAAATAAGGTTACCTTCAACTCTAACGCTGTGTAAAGTCAAAATACTATGGTAAAAACAGTTCTAAATGATAAAATCCCCAGTACCCTTATGGTTAAGAACTGTTTGGATGGTTTCCCAACTGTTTTTCAAAGTGCACTTCACATCTTAAACTCACTTTTTGAAATTCCCATTAACTTGCAATGGACAAAAACTGAAGTTGAGTTAAATTTAATGAGTCTTAACTTCTATGTTGTGAAACCACTTGAAACACATCTGCGACATAGTTTTTTACAGAAATGAACTGTTTTGAACAGTTTCCTGGTGGAAAACAAGGCGTCACACATGTGTACACAAAGTTATTTTCAGGCCCTGAAGCGTTATGGTGAATTCAGGTTACCTTCAACTCTAACGCTGTGTAAAGTCAAAATACTCTGGTAAAAGCAGTTCTAAATGATGAAATCCCCAGTACCCTTATGGTTAAGAACTGTTTCGATGGTTTCCCCACTGTTTTCAAAGTGCAATTCAACATCTCAAACTCAACGTTTGAAATTCCTATTGAGTTGCATTGGGCAAAAACTGAAGTTGAGTTAAATTTAATGAGTCTTAACTTCTATGTTGTGAAACCACTTGAAACACATCTGCGACCTAGTTTTTTACAGAAATGAACTGTTTTGAACAGTTTCCTGGTGGAAAACAAGGCGTCACAAATGTGTACACAAAGTGAATTTATGGTCCTGAAACGCGTTATGGTGAAATAAGGTTACCTTAAATTCTAACGCTGTGTAAAGTCAAAATACTATGGTTAAAACAGTTCTAAATGATAAAATCCCCAGTACCCTTATGGTTAAGAACTGTTTGGATGGTTTCCCACTGTTTTCAAAGTGCAATTCAACATCTCAAACTCACGTTTGAAATTCCTATTGAGTTGCATTGGGCAAAAACTGAAGTTGAGTTAAATTTAATGAGTCTTAACTTCTATGTTGTGAAACCACTTAAAACACATCTGCGACATAGTTTTTTACAGAAATGAACTGTTTTGAACAGTTTCCTGGTGGAAAACAAGGCGTCACACATGTGTACACAAAGTGAATTTCAGGCCCTGAAACGCGTTATGGTGAATTCAGGTTACCTTCAACTCTAACGCTGTGTAAAGTCAAAATACTCTGGAAAAAGCAGTTCTAAATGATGAAATCCCAGTACCCTTATGGTTAAGAACTGTTTCGATGGTTTCCCAACTGTTTTTCAAAGTGCAATTCAACATCTCAAACTCACCTTTTGAAATTCCTATTGAGTTGCATTGGGCAAAAACTGAAGTTGAGTTAAATTTAATGAGTCTTAACTTCTATGTTGTGAAACCACTTGAAACACATCTGCGACATAGTTTTTACAGAAATGAACTGTTTTGAACAGTTTCCTGGTGGAAAACAAGGCGTCACACATGTGTACACAAAGTGAATTTCAGGCCC
>NW_024378143.1:0-10657 GCF_016835505.1 Polypterus senegalus
AGTTTAAAACTCATTGAGTTTCACTAACTTCGTTTTTTCCATTGCAAATTTTGGGGATTTAAAAAAGGGGAGTTTAAGATGTGAAGTTCACTTTTTAAAACAGGGGGAAAAACCCTCCAAACAGTTCTTAACCATAAGGGTACTGGGATTTCATCATTTAGAACTGCTTTACCAGAGTATTTTGACTTTCCACAGAGTTAGAGTTGAAGGTAACCAAATCACCAAAAACGCTTCAAGGGCTGAAAATCACTTTTGGCACATGTGTGACGGCTTGTTTTCCACCAGGATACGTTCAAAACAGTTTATTTCTGTAAAAAAATATGTCACAGATGTGTTTCAAGTGGTTTCACAACATTGAAGTTAAGACTGATTGAGTTTCACCAACTTCAGTTTTTGTCCACAAATTAATGGGATTTCAAAAAAGGGAGTTTAAGATGTGAAGGCACTTTTAAAAAAAGTTGGGAAACCATCCAAAAAGTTCTTTAAACCCTAAGGGTATGGGATTTCTATTTAGAACTGCTTTTTTCCAGAGTATTTTGACTTTTCACAGCGTAGAGTTTAAGGTAACCTTATTTCACCATAACGCCCCTTCAGGGGCCCGAAATTTCTTTGGTAAAATGTGTACCCTTGTTTTCCACCAGTAAACTGTTTAAACAGTTCATTTCGAAAAAAAATATGTTGCAGATGTGTTTCAATGGTTTCCAACAAAAAGTTTAGACTCATTAAATTTAAATCAACTTCAGTTTTTGCCCAATGCAACTCAATAGGAATTTCAAAAGTTGAGTTTGAGATGTTGAATTGCACTAGAGAAACAGTGGGAAACCATCCAAACAGTTCTTAACCATAAGGGTACGGGGGTTTCATCATTTAGAACTGCTTTACTAGAGTATTTTGACATTACACAGCGTTTTGGAGTTGAAGGTAACCTTTTTACCATAACGCCGCTTTTGGGGCCCGAAATTCTTTTTGTAACATTTTGACGCCTTTTTTTTCCAAGGAAACGTTCAAAAAAAGTTCATTTCTGTAAAAACTATGTCGCAGATGTTTTCAAGTGGCACAACATAGAAGTTAAGACTCAGGTTTCACCAACTTTAGTTTTTGTCCATTGGTTAAAGGATTTCAAAAGGTTATTTAAGATGTGAAGTGCACTTTCAAAAACAGTGGGGGAAAACCCTCCAAACATTTTAACCATAAGGGTCTGGGATTTCATCATTTAGAACTGTTTTACCCGAGTACTTTTTACTTTACACGTTTGAGTTGAAGGTAACCTTTTTTTCACCATAACGCCTTATGAAATTCACTTTGTGTACACATGTGTGACGCCTTTGTTGTCCACCAGGGAAAAGTTCAAAACAGTTTTTTTGTAAAAACTATGTCGCAGATGTGTTTTAATGGTTTCCCAAAAAATAAAATTTAAAACTCAAAATTTTAAATCAACTTCGTTTTTTTTCCCCCTGCAATCAATATTAATTTCAAATGGTGAGTTTGAGATATTGAATTGACTTGAAAAAAAAGTGGGAAACCATCCAAACAGTTCTTAACCATAAGGGTACTGGGGATTTCATCATTTAGAACTGCTTTTTTCTAGGGGTATTTTGACTTTACACAGCTAGAGTTGAAGGTAACCTTATTTCACCATAACCCCCTTCAGTGCCTAAAATTTCTTTTTTACAAGTGTGACCCCTTTTTTTCCCCCCAGGAAACTGTTCAAAAAGTTCATTTCTGTAAAAACTATGTCGAGATGTGTTTCAAGTGGTTTCACAACATGGGGAGACCAAAATTTAACTCAACTTTAGTTTTTCCCAATGCAACTCAATAGGGAAATTTTAAAAGTTGAGTTGAGATGTTGAATTGCACTTTTAAAAAAAGTGGGGAAACCATCCAAACAGTTCTTAACCCTAAGGGGAATTGGGGGTTTCATCATTTAGAACTGTTTACCCGAGAATTTTGACTTTTCCCCAGAGTTAGAGTTGAAGGTAACCTGAAATCACCATAACGCTTTTCGGGGTGAAAAACACTTGTGTACAAGTGTGACGGCTTGTTTTCCCCCAGGAAAAGTTCAAAACAGTTCATTTTGTAAAAACTAGTCGCAGATGTGTTTCAAGGGTTTTCAACATAGAAGTTTGACTCTTAAATTTAACCAACTTTTTTGTTTTCAAATGCAACTCAATAGGAATTTCAAAAAATTGAGTTTGAGATGTTGAATTGCACTTTGAAAAACAGTGGGGAAACCATCCAAACAGTTCTTAACCATAAGGGATTTTGGGGTTTCATCATTTAGAACTGCTTTACCAGAGTATTTTTTACATTCCACAGAGTTAGAGTTGAAGGTAACCTGAAATCACCATAAGGGCCCAAAGGGGTGAAAATCACTTTGTGTACACATTTTGACGGTTTTTTTTCCACCAGGGTACTGTTCAAAAAAGTTTATTTCAAAAACATGTCAAGATGTCAAGATTTTTTGTGGTTTTACAACATAAAATTAAGACTCATTAACTTTGTTTAACTTCAGTTTTTGTCCATTGCAAGTTAAAGATTTAAAAGGTGAGTTTAAGATGTGAAGTGCACTTTGAAAACAGTTGGGAAACCATCCAAACAGTTCTTAACCATAAGGGTACTGGGGGTTTTTCCCTTTTGAACTGCTTTTTCCAGAGTACTTTGACTTTACACAGCGCTAGGGGTTGAAGGTAACCTTTTTTTCACCATAACGCTTCAGGGCCTGAAATTCCCTTTTTGTACACGTGTGACGCCTTTGTTGTCCAAGGAAACTGTTCAAAACAGTTCATTTTTTTAAAAACTATGTCGCAGGGTGTGTTTTAAGTGGTTTCAAGACATTGAAGATAAGACTCATTAAATTTAATCCCAACTTCAGTTTGCCCAATGCAACTCAATAGGAATTTCAAAAGGTGAGTTTGAGATACTGAATTGCACTTTGAAAAACAGTGAAACCATCCAAACAGTTCTTAACCATAAGGGTACTGGGATTTCATCATTTAGAACTGCTTTGCAACAGAGTATTTGACTTTCCACAGAGTTAGAGTTGATAGTAACCTGAAATCACCATAACGCTGCTTCAAGGGGCTGAAAATCACTTTTGCGTACACATGTGACGGCTTGTTTTCCACCAGGATACTGTTCAGCCAGTTTATTTTGTAAAAAACTATGTCACGATGTGTTTCAAGTGGTTTTACAACATAGAAGTTAAGACTCATTGAGTTTCACTCAACTTCAGTTTTTGTCCATTGCAAGTTAATGGGATTTCAAAGGTGAGTTTAAGATGTGAAGTTCACTTTGAAAAACAGTGGAAACCATCCAAAACAGTTCTAACCATAAGGGTACTGGGATTTACCATTTAGAACTGCTTTTTACCAGAGTATTTTGACTTTCCACAGAGTTAGAGCTGAAGGTAACCTTGAAATCACCTTCCAAAACGCTGCTTTCAAGGGCTGAAAATCACTTTGCGTACACATGTGTGACGGCTTGTTTTCCACCAGGATACTGGTTCAAAACAGTTTATTTCTGTAAAACTATGTCACAGATGTGTTTCTCAAGTGGTTTCACAACATAGAAGTTAAGACTGATTGAGTTTCACTCAACTTCAGTTTTGTCCATTGTAAGTTAATGGGGATTTCCAAAAGGTGAGTTTTAAGATGTAAAGTGCACTTCTTAAAACAGTTGGGAAACCATCCAACAGTTCTAACCATAAGGGTACTAGATTTCCCATCATTTAGAACTGCTTTACCAGAGTATTTTTGACTTTACACAGCGTTAGAGTTGAAGGTAACCTTTTATTTCACCATAACGCGTTTCAGGGCCTGAAATTCTCTTTGTGTACACATGGTGACGCCTTGTTTTCTCAATTTTCAGAACCACCAAAACAGTTCATTTCTGTAAAAACTATGTTGCAGATGTGTTTCAAGTGGTTTCACAAATATAGAAGTTTAGACTCATTAAATTTAACTCAACTTCAGTTTTACCCAATGCAACTCAATAGGAATTTCAAAAGTTGAGTTTGAGATGTTGAATTGCACTATGAGAAACAGTGGGGAAACCATCCAAACAGTTCTTAACCATAGTGGTACTTGGATTTCATCATTTAGAACTGCTTTTACCAGAGTATTTGACTTTACACGTTAGAGTTGAAGGTAACCTTTATTTCACCATAACGCTTGCGGGCCTGAAATTTCATCGTGTACACATAAAATGCCTTTGTTTTCCACCTCAGGAAACTGTTCAAAATAGTTCATTTCTGTAAAAAACTATGTCGCAGATGTGTTTCAAGTGGTTTCACAACATAGAAGTTAAGAGACTCATTGGTGTTTCACTCAACTTCAGTTTTTGTCCATTGCAAGTTAAAGGGGATTTCAAAAGGTTAGTTTAAGATGAGAAGTGCACTTTCAAAAATAGTGGGGAAACCATCCAAACAGTTCTTAACCATAAGTGGGTAAATTGGGGATTCCCATCATTTAGAACTGCTTTACCAGGAGTATTTTTTGACTTTCCACAGAGTTAGAGTTGGCTGTAACCTGAAATCACCAAAACGCTGCTTCAAGGGCTGAAAATCACTTAGTGTAATACATGTGTGACGCCTTTGTTGTCCACCAGGAAACCGTTCAAAACAGTTCATTTCTGTAAAAAACTATGTCAAGTAGATGTGTTTTTAAGTGGTTTCAAAACACAGTTAAGACTCATTAAATTTAACTCAACTTCAGTTTTGCCCAATGCAACTCAATAGGAATTTCAAAAGGTGAGTTTGAGATGTTGAATTGCACTATGAGAAACAGTGGGGAAACCAACCAAACAGTTCTAACCATAAGGGCACTGGGGAGTTCATCATTTAGGAACTGCTTTTACTCAGAGTACTTTGATTTTACACAGCTGCTAGAGTTGAAGGTAACCTTATTTCACCATAACGCCGTGTGATAGGGCTCGAAATTAATTTCAGGGGTACACATGTGACGCCTTGTTGTCCACCAGGAAACTGTTCAAAACAGTTCATTTCTGTAAAACTATGTGTGATGTGTTTCAAGTGGTTTCAAAACATAGAGGTTAAGACTCATTGAGTTTCACTCCACTTCAGTTTTGTCCATTGCAAGGTTAATTGAGTTTCAAAGGTGAGTTTAAGATATTGAAGTGCACTTTGAAAAACAGTTGGGAAACCATCCAAACAGTTCTTAACCATAAGGGTACTGGGGATTTCATCACTTAGAACTGCTACCATTGTGAGTATTTTGACTTTACACAGCGTTAGAGTTGAAGGTAACCTTATTTCACCATAACGCGTTTCAGGGCCTGAAATTCTCCTTGTGTACACATGTGTGACGCCTTTGTTTTCCACCAGGAAACTGTTCAAAACAGATCATTTCTGTAAAAAACTATGTCACAGATGTGTTTCAAGTGGTTTCACAACATAGAAGTTAAGACTCATTAAATTTAACTCAACTTCAGTTTTTGCCCAATGCAACTCAATAGGAATTTCAAAAGGTGAGTTTGAGATGTTGAATTGCAACTTTTCAAAAGAAAAGTTGGGAAACCATCCAAACAGTTCTTAACCATAAGGGTACTGGGGATTTTTATCATTTAGAACTGCTTTTACCAGAGTATTTTGACTTTCCACAGCGTTAGAGTTGAAGCTAACCTATTTTCACCATATAACGCGTATCAGGGCCTGAAAATCACTTTGTGTACACATGTGTGACGCCTTGTTTTCCACCAGGAAACTGTTCAAAACAGTTCATTTCTGTAAAAAAACTATGTCGCAGATGTGTAAGTGGTGTTTTCACAACACAGAAGTTAAGACTCATTAAATTTAACTCAACTTCAGTTTTTGCCCAATGCAACTCAATAGGAATTTCAAAAGGTGAGTTTGAGATGTTGAATTGCACTATGAGAAACAGTGGGGAAACCTATCCAAACAGTTCTTAACCAGTTAAGAAGGTACTGGGGATTTCATCATTTAGAACTACTTTTACCAGAGTACTTTTGCTTTGCAGCGTTAGAGTTGAAGGTAACCTTATTTCACGCATAGCTTTTCAGTGCCTGAAATTCTCTTTGTGTACACATGTGTGGCCTTGTTTTCCACCAGGAAGCTGTTCAAAACAGTTCATTTCTGTAAATAACTATATACTAGATGTGTTTCAAGTGGTTTCACAACATAGAAGTTTAGACTCATTAAATTTAACTCAACTTTAGTTTTTGCCCAATGCAACTCAATAGGAATTTCAAAAGTTGAGTTGGAGATGTTGAATTGCACTTTGAAAAACAGTGGGGAAACCATCAAACAGTTCTTAACCATAAAGGGTACTGGGGATTTCATCATTTAGAACTGCTTTTACCAGAGGAATTTGACTTTCCACAGAGTTAGAGTTGAAGGTAACCTGAAATCACCATATTAGCGTTTGAAGGGGCTGAAAATCACTTTGTGTACACATGTGTGACGGCTTGTTTTCCACCAGGATACTGTTCAAAACAGTTTATTTCTGTAAAACTATGGCACAGATGTGTTTCAGAAGTGATTTTACAACAAAGAAGTTAAGACTCATTGAGTTTCACTCAACTTCAGTTTTGTCCATTGCAGAGTTAATGGGGATTTCAAAAGGTGAGTTTAAGATGTGAAGTTCACTTTGAAAAACAGTGGGGAAACCATCCAAACAGTTCTTAACCATAAGGGTACTGAGGAGTTTCATCATTTAGAACTGCTTTTACCAGAGTATTTTGACTTTCCACAGAGTTAGAGTTGAAGGTAACCTGAAATCACAAAAACAGCGTTTCAAGGGCTGAAAATCACTTTGTGTACACATGTGTGACGGCTTGTTTTCCACCAGGATACTGTTCAAAACAGTTTATTTCTGTAAAAACTATGTCACAGATGTGTTTCAATAGTTTCACAACATAAGTTAAGACTGATTGAGTTTCACTCAACTTCAGTTTTGTCCATTACAAGTTAATGGGGATTTCAAAAGGTGAGTTTAAGATGTGAAGTGCACTTTTAAAAACAGTTGGGAAACCATCCAAACAGTTCTTAACCATAAGGGTACTGGGGATTTCATCATTTAGAACTGCTTTTACCAGAGTATTTTGACTTTACACAGCGTTAGAGTTGAAGGTAACCTTATTTCACCATAGCTAGCGTTTCAGGGCCTGAAATTCTCTTTGTGTACACATGTGTGACGCCTTGTTTTCCACCAGGAAACTGTTCAAAACAGTTCATTTCTGTAAAAAACTATTTTGCAGATGTGTTTCAAGTGGTTTCACAACATAGAAGTTTAGACTCATTAAATTTAACTCAACTTCAGTTTTTGCCCAATGCAACTCAATAGGAATTTCAAAAGTTGAGTTTGAGATGTTGAATTGCACTATGAGAAACAGTGGGGAAACCATCCAAACAGTTCTTAACCATAAGGGTACTTGGGATTTCATCATTTAGAACTGCTTTTACCAGAGTATTTTGACTTTACACAGCGTTAGAGTTGAAGGTAACCTTATTTCACCATAAAGCATTTCAGGGCCTGAAATTCTCTTCGTGTACACATGTGTGCGCCTTGTTTTCCACCAGGAAACTGTTCAAAAGTTCATTTCTGAAAAACTATGGGAGATGTGTTTCAAGTGTTTCACAACATGAAGTTAAGACTCATTGTGTTTCCTCAACTTCAGTTTTGTCCATTTGCAAGTTAAAAAGGGGGTTTCAAAGGTTAGTTTAAGATGTGAAGTGCTTTTCAAAAACAGTGGGAAACCATCCCAAAAAGTTCTTAACCATAAAGGGTACTAGGTTTCATCATTTAGAACTGCTTTTACCAGAGTATTTTGACTTTCCACAGAGTTAGAGTTGAAGGTAACCTGAAATCACAAAGCGTTCAAGGGCTGAAAATCACTTTGTGTACATGTGTGACGCCTTGTTGTCCACCAGGAGAACTTTTCAAAACGTTCATTTCTGTAAAACTATGTACGATTGTGTTTTAAGTGGTTTCAAAACATTGAAGTTAAGACTCATTAAATTTAACTCAACTTCAGTTTTTGACCAATGCAACTCAATAGGAATTTCAAAAAGGTGAGTTTGAGATGTTGAATTGCACTATGAGAAACAGTGGGGAAACCATCCAAACAGTTCTTAACCATAAGGGTACTGGGGATTTCATCATTTAGAACTGCTTTTACCAGAGTATTTTGACTTTACACAGCGTTAGAGTTGAAGGTAACCTTATTTCACCATACAGCGTTAGGGCCTGAAATTCACTTTGTGTACACATGTGTGACCCTTGTTGTCCACAGGAAACTGTTCAAAACAGTTCATTTCTGTAAAAAACTTTTGTTGCAGATGTGTTTTAAGTGGTTTCAAAACATAGAAGTTAAGACTCATTAAATTTAACTCAACTTCAGTTTTTGCCCAATGCAACTCAATATTAATTTCAAAAGGTGAGTTTGAGATATTGAATTGCACTTTGAAAAACAGTGGGGGAAAACCCTCCCAACAGTTCTTAACCATAAGGTACGGGATTTCATCATTTAGAACTGCTTTTTCTAGAGTATTTTGACTTTAAAAGCGTTAGAGTTGAAGGTAACCTTATTTCACCATACTGCGTTTCAGGGCCTGAAATTCTCTTTGTGTACACATGTGTGCGCCTTGTTTTTCCACCAGGAAACTGTTCAAAACAGTTCATTTCTGTAAAAACTATGTGCAGATGTGTTTCATTGTTTCACAACATAGAAGTTTAGACTCATTAAATTTAACTCAACTTCAGTTTTGTCCATTGCAAGGTTAATGGGGATTTCAAAAAGGGGAGTTTAAGATGTGAAGTGCACTTTGAAAACAGTTGGGAAACCATCAAACAATTCTTACCCATAAGGGGACTGGGGGTTTCATCATTTAGAACTGCTTTTACCAGAGTATTTTGACTTTACACAGCGTTAGAGTTGAAGGTAACCTTATTTCACCAAAACGCGTTTCAGGGCCTGAAATTCTCTTTGTGTAAAACATGTGGCGCCTTTTTCCACCAGGGAAAATGTTCAAAACAGTTCATTTCTGTAAAAAACTATGTCGCAGATGTATTTCAAGTGGTTTCACAACATAGAAATTTAGACTCATTAAATTTAACTCAACTTCAGTTTTTGCCCAATGCAACTTAATAGGAATTTCAAAAGTTGAGTTTGAGATGTTGAATTGCACTATGAGAAACAGTGGGGAAACCATCCACACAGTTCTTAACCATAAGGGTACTGGGGATTTCATCATTTAGAACTGTTTTTACCAGAGTATTTTGACTTTCCACAGAGTTAGAGTTGAAGGTAACCTGAAATCACCATACAGCGTTTCAAGGGCTGAAATCACTTTGTGTACACATGTGTGACTGCTTGTTTCCACCAGGATACTGTTCAAAACAGTTTATTTCTGTAAAAACTTTTGTCACAGATGTGTTTAAGTGGTTTCACAACATAGAAGTTAAGACTCATTGAGTTTCACTCAACTTCAGTTTTGTCCATTGCAAGTTAATGGGGATTTCAAAAGGTGAGTTTAAGATGTGAAGTGCACTTTGAAAAACAGTTGGGAAACCATCCAAACAGTTCTTAACCATAAGGGTACTGGGGATTTCATCATTTAGAACTGCTTTTACCAGAGTATTTTGACTTTACACAGCGTTAGGTTGAAGGTAACCTTATTCCACCATAAGCGCTTATTAGGGCCTGAAATTCACTTTGTGTACACATGTGTGACGCCTTGTTGTCCACCAGAAACTGTTCAAAACATTCATTTCTTACTGTAAAATATGTCCAGATGTGTTTTAAATAGTTTAAAACATAGAAGTTAAGACTCATTCATTTAACCAATCTTCAGTTTTTACCCAATTCAACTCAATATTAATTTCAAAGGTGAGTTTGAGATATTGAATGCACTTTGAAAACAGTGGAAACCATCAAACAGTTTCTTAACCATTAAGGGTACTGGGTTTCATCATTTGAACTGCTTTTACCAGAGTTATTTACTTTCCACAGCGTTAGAGTTGAAGGTAACCTTATTTCACCATACGCTTTCAATTGCCTGAAATTTCTTTGTCACATGTTGCAAACCTTGTTTTTCCACCAGGAAACTTTCAAAACAGTTCATTTCTGTAAAAACTATTACGAGATGTGATTTCATAGTTTCACAACATACTAGTTTAGACTCATTAAATTTAACTCAACTTTAGTTTTGGAATGCAACTCAATGGAATTTCAAAAGTTGAGTTGGAGATGTTGAAATCACTTTTGAAAAAAGTGGGAAACCATCCAAACAGTTCTTAACCATAAGGGTACTGGGGATTTCATCATTTAGAACTGCTTTTACCAGAAGATTTTGACTTTCCACAGAGTTAGAGTTGAAGGTAACCTGAAATCCCATTACGCGTTTGAAGGGCTTGAAATACTTTGTGTAACAGTTGCTGGCTTGTTTTCCACCAGGATACTGTTCAAAACGTTTATTTCTTAAAACTAGTACGATGTCACAGATGTGTTTCAAGTGGTTTCACAACATAGAAGTTAAGACTCATTAACTTCTGTTCAACTTCAGTTTTGTCATTGTAATATTAATGTCGGGGGCCTTTTGAAAATTTACTTTTGGGGTTTTTTCACTATTTTGGGGTTTTTCCAAAAGGGTTTATATTCAAAAAAAAAATTTTTTTTTTTT
>NW_024378144.1:0-12821 GCF_016835505.1 Polypterus senegalus
TGGCTCCCTTTTACGCTCTCAGCGGCGGCGATGTAACGGACCGTGGTCAGAGGAGTCTGTACTTCCCATCTGTCCAGGTCCGTCTCTGAGGGCCTTATCTCGAGCTAGGGCTTGCTGATCGTAGCTTGGATGTAGCTTTAGTCTTCGATTCTTTCGGACCCCCTTTCTTGTTGGCCATCTTTATATGTGCTTACATATACTGTGGCAGTCCCTCTCGGGTTGAATAAATACAGGATATCTCAGAATAATAAGCAAATAATATGAAAAATAGCACCACTGCTAGCGGAGCTCCACTTCAGACGTCCATCTCTCGCATCGGACGAGACCAACCAACCACTAAAATTATTAACTCTTAAATGATAGGGTTAGAAACAAAGTGTCAGATAACCAAAACGTCTTGAAACTCCAAAGAATAAATAAGGCATAGTCATAATATTCATAAATCACAACAAAATTGGATGGCAACATATAATGCAAAACAAAAAGGATTATAAAAATATACTGTATATCAGAATATACACAGCACATAAAGACATTTTTCAAATTCTGCTGGTATTCATTGATTGCATAATTTTAGGTTTCACAATATAAGCAGCATTTAGTACAGTTATGGCCTTTGAATAAAAACTGTTTTAAATCTGTTTCTTTGTGTTTTTATTGTAAATTGTCTGCCCAATGGCAGCAGTTCAAACAGAGAGTGACTGGGATGGAATGGATCTTTATGTATGCTCTGGGCCTTTTTAAGGCAATGGGAACTGTAAATGATCTTCCAAGGATGGGAGTGGACTTCCAATAATTTTCTGGGTGGTGTTAACAACCCCCTGGAATGCTTTCCTCTATGATAGTGTGCAGTTGGCAAACCACACACACATGCAGTAAGTCAGTATGCTCTCTAGATTAATAATTGAAGGACATAAGCAGCTTTTAAGTGAAATTATTCTTCCAGAAGATCCTCAGGAAGTGAAGTCTCTTCTGTTCCTTCATTACCAGCTTTGTGGTTTTATGATACCTTTATGAGACAATCCTTCAAATTTTTGATAGTCCATTTTTGTTACCCTCACAAAGATGTCTTTTCTTGTCTTTTTGTTTCAGGATGCAGCAGGTCCTGCTGAAAATCATTCTTAGGATAATGCCATTGAATACTGCTGATCTCAGCTGCATGAAGGAGCAACTTACTGCCACTGTCAAAATTTTCTGTGTTGCTGTGCTGCACCTGTTCTCTGAGAATTTAAGTTTTCCCAGCTTTTTCCGTCCCTGTCTTGTGTGTGAGACAGAAAGCATATAATGGGGATTTGGAAGAAGTCTTTAAGCATTGTAGAAGTAATTGGTGTGTAAATAAATACTTGGTTTGTTAACCAAAATTTGTGTCTTTCACATTTTTAACATAACAAAAGTGATATAACTGTAGCCTATGAAAGTTTTATCTTATCAAATATATATTAAATATAGCATGAAATACTAAACAACTAATCTTGACATAATATATTCGGGCAAAAAAATGTTCATATCTTGGAGACATCACAGTATTTAAAATGTCACAAATAACATGATACAAATGGTATATTTTCAACTTCTCCACATACTAGCTTTAGAGATTTAAATGGTGGCTAACAGTTCTTGAAAGAATACCAAAAATAGGTATATTTCTAAACAGGAACAACTACCTCAGGCTGCTATTTGAAGTTAGCAGATGTTTATAAAAGACTGACAAAGAAGTAGTCTGCTTTGGTTTGTAGATGTTTTATTGTACCAGAGCTTGTGGTTTCCTGTTTCAGGCTTTAGTTTAATTCTCAAGGCTGAAGCAACCCAATTTACTGAAGTATAATAATTACGGCTTACAAAATATTTCATTTGCTCTTAAATGCAGGCCCAGAAATTAAATAATGATGACTGACTGTTGTTATAGATACACTGGTATATTACATTGCTCTTAGTCTATCATATACAATATTATGTTAATATAATAAATCTTCAGTATTTGAGATGTGTATTAAGACTAGATTAATGTAACTGTTAGGATCAAGCTGGAAATAAAAACCTCAGGTCCCTCAGGCATGATGAATTATTAATATTGCATATTTGGCAGACATTACTTGGTGTGGCTTACAATGTCTGAAAACATTGTTTACATTGTAACAGCTCACTCAAAAACGTATAGAAGATGGCGTGAATAGTACACATGGCATCAGAAAATAATATGATTTTAGTACACATGTGCTGTCAGCACTGCCACATTTTTGAATCACAGAATAATGTGTGCTGGAATCAGATAATTTCACTGCATATTGACAGCTCTGCCACTATAACAAATACTCCACAAATGACAGCTTTGTTTCCCTTATTTTTAAACAGAAAGACAATGATAACATCTCTGAAGTCTTGTGGCATGATTTTCTCATTGAAGAAGATCAGTATGTTGTAGAATGCTTTCAGAGTCACCGATCCTCTGATTTCAACAATTAATCAGGAATGCTGTCCATGCCTGGTGCCTTCCTTGAACTGGTCTGTCTAATTGCCTTCTTGACCCCATCTAAAGTTGGGGGCAGTGGTGGTGTCAACTGTTGAGGGTCTGTTCAAGTGATCCTGTTATTGTCCTTAAACAAAGGGAATTATTATTAACAGTGAGGGAAAGAGAAATGCAGGGCTTTGAGGGTCCATACACATTTTTCACAAAAATGAAAAACTCTCATAAAGTTATTGGAATCTGTATATTGCTGGACTTTATCTGCTCACCACTCATTATGCATAGTGGAAGTTCTCTCTGTGATCTACTGCTCTGCTGATGTTTAAAATGACCTTGCTTTGGCATAGAATCAATATCATTATACCACTTGAAGAATGCTTTGTACATCTTCAGAAGCTTGCAGAACTTATCATCATGAAACCAATTCTGGTGAACCGTGGTTTTGGGCCCTTACCACTTTCATCAACAGATCACCATTCGTGTAAACTGGTCTCACTTTTCTGGTACTTTTTACTTATTTTTGGTCTCTCTTAGCCTTGATGTTTCCCAAGATTATCACCACTGGGCAACTGGGGGGCTCTTGGAGGGCGGGAAAGTCCATTTTTCAGTGCAGACCCAACTGCACATCACTGGAAAAGGGTAAATGTTTATGTCACCACTGTCAAATGAATCTTCAGTTATATGTGCCTTCACATATACATACACATCCACATACATGCAACAGGGCCACTATAAACAACATGTATACACTGGACATAAACAATTTCATATTTATGTGCTCTCCCACCATATGTTTCTGTTGACATATTTTGGTAGTTTCAGTGAGTGAATTGAAAGACAGAAATTGAATTGACAGGTTTATGTACTTGTAATATGTGCTGATCACATATGAATTGGAGGCAGACAAATTCAAACATTATTCTATAATACTTATTCAACTAACAGACTTACTGATGGGTCTGCGTTAATATGTCCTAGTATGACATTTCTTCTTGCTGACTCTTGCTTTGTATGGTTTCTCTGAGGCGCTCATCTCCATAATGAGGAACTTTTAATTAGCCCAAAATTAAAGGGGGTGGATGTGTGATTTAGTGTGCCGAGTTACATACTGGTATCATGTTACCTACCGGACACCATAAATCTGTTTTATATCAGCGGGATCTGAAACAACTTAATTAATAATTATTTCTTTACTGAGAAACATTGTGCGATTGTTGGAAGTTGATCTCCAATTAAACAACAGTTTTTAAGAAAGTGTCACAAAACGAGACAAAGACAGAAAAAGGTTTGGGGCAGCCACCCATGTAATTGATTATCCTGGCTGCAGCGTGTTTTTTTAAATACCAGCACTGAAGTGCACAACAGAGTCAAAACAAGACTGTCAGAGAGGAAAGGAAGGCTTTAAAGGGGGGGCAGGAAGTGAGGTCATAAGGATCCCGAAGTGTTCATCGTTCATTGGTTTAGCCCCGGATGTGACATCAGGGGGGGACTAAGGTCTGTCTTTGGCTGGGTCCCAAGTGCTCAGAAAACGGTAAACCTCGGTTGGTCTACAAAGTAGAAAAGAGTTAGTCGCTCTGCCACACCCCGGCATGGCTCAGAACTCCCCCTTTTCGACCCCTTTGCTGCCCCCCTTTCCGTGTGTAAAAGGCCCCCCTCACCCCGCCCGTGGGGTCGGGCGCCTCTTCGAGGTCGTAAACCCGAGAGGGGCATCGGCGTTGCATGGAACACCCGGCGATGAGCGGGCTTTCGGCTGGGTAAAGAAACCCCCCGGGTGACCAGCGGTTGACTCCTGGGGGGGATCCAGAAGGGTGCCAGTCCAGGTGAACTCCGGCCCAACGGTAGTCCCCCCAGCTGTATCCCATTTAATGTGAGCCTCCCTCCCCCCCATACCTGGTCCCCCGGCCCAACGGTTTCGGCTCGGGGCAGGCGGGGTTTTACCCCGTCGAACTTTTAAACGGCCCCCGGCCCTGTTCGGCGTCCGTCTGGGGGGGGCAAAAAAAAGTTGGTGCCATCAAAATAGGTGCGGCGAAAGGGGCCTTCTTCAATCCCAAATGCAGTGTCTGTTTTGCAGCCCAACCACAATGTTGGGGCCCTCTTTTTTTTAAATCAGCCCAAAAAAGGGCTTTCCCCAAAAACGGGTAAAAACCCGGGGTAGTACCGTCCCCAAAGGCGGACCTCCCCGCTTGGTTCCGAGGGGCCATTTCAGAATGGCATCAATTTTGGAGCACTGTGGCCTTGGTCCCGACCCCAGGTAGCCAAAAATTTTGGCCTGCAACCCAAAAGAAACATTTCTTGGGATTAATGGCCCCTCCCCAAGTTCCGAAATCCCCTTGGACATTTAGGTTTTCCCTTTCCCCGTGCTGGAATGATGACCCGTCATCTAGGTAGGCACACTGTATGATTGAGGCAAAGCACTTTGTCCCCGGGCCCTAAAAGGTTTGGGCCCGTGTACAAATGGAAGGACACGATACCCTGGGGGTACAAGCTTTTTCCTTCGGGGTCGTTAAAAGGGGCCCCCAGTACCCTTTTGTCATGTAAAGTGTGGTGGTTTTGAGCCTGTAAGCCCCCGGGAAGTCGCCCCGTGGCATTGGATGGGCATCAAATTGGGAACCTGGTTAAGCCGGCCCGGAGTCTTGCAGAACCCCCAACCCCCGTCAGGCTTCCCGGCAGCACAATGGGACTGGACCGGGGCTATAATTTTCCTCAATTACCCCTAGTTCAGCATCCGATCTCAGCTCCACTTCACCCTTTTTTGCCTGGGGAAAGGGGCGATGGGGGTTTGGACAACAACCCCGGGCTCTGTCACAATTTTGTGCTCAATCAGAGAGGCCCTTTCCCGGGTGTTCACTGCCACCTCGAGCGGCCCGGATAACTGTTTCCAGCTCCTGCGTTGCCTGGGCCCAAGTCTGTCCCAAATTTGGGTGGTTTGGGCGAAGAGTGGCGGGGCTCGGGGGGGGATGGGGGCCCCTGTCCCCACGGGTTCAGCAGGTTCACATGTTTCCCCGCCCCTTTTGGGCCCGGCTTGGGTTGACTCACCAAATAGTACCAGTCCTTCCTCCCCTTTAAACCGTGGGGCCCCTGCCGTGGGCAAGCAACTTAGAGGGGGAGGTAGGCACTAGGACCATGACCCGATCTCGGGTGGAACTGAAGGGCGTGCCCGGTTGTAATGTGAACCTGTGCTGCGGCCTCCTCCATGTGATTTTTAAGGACGGGCCCGAATCTTTCCAAATCTATCAGCCCCTCCAATATAAATTTGTGGTGGGAAGGCCTTTTTTCCCCAGCCCCTTTAAAAAATATCAATACCCCGGGGTTTACCCCCCATACAGTAGTTCGGGGGGAGCCCGAAAAAGGGGATTTCCCCGATAGGCAAAAGGCGAGGGAGGCGCCCCTTCCTTCCATCCTCGCTACCTTACGCAGCATTTGCTTGAGGTTTGAAAAAACCCCCACTAACCCCTGGGTTTTGAGGATGATCCCCGGGGGTTTTAAATGCTTTATTTTCAGTAACCTGGCGGTCCCCTTTGGGCTCCCCCGGGTGAAGGGTCCCCGTTTTCAAGACTTCTTTGGGGGTCCCCAGCGGAAAAACTAGTAATTCCCGTGCGATGGCTTTAGAGGTAGCTGGGGGAACAGCCGGGGGTTTGTGTAGCATAATCCGGGTAAAAAGTACTTGTGTCCTCGGGCTGAGGGGCTCTAGAGGTCCCACCAGGTAGATTTGTGGAACGTCAATCAATGGAATAGGAACAAGAGGACACGGTCCCTCCTGGGGAAACTGTGTTTTACCTCCCCGGGGGAAAACGCCAACGCCAACCTCCTCATTAATTCTGGATAAAAAGGGGTGTCCCCCCAAGTTTTCGGTGCCCAGGTGGCCACCTAGGGGGGGGTGGGGGTGTGCTGCCGGACCCCCCGGAAGGTCGGGATGGCACCTCGTTTCCCGCCCCTCATGCATTGCTACGGTAAAAAAGGTCATTATCCCAAAAATAGGGCCCTGTGGCTGGCACTAGTCGCTGGCCATTGGGGCCACTGCATTTTTACAAACTTCAGGGTGTTTCCATTTTCCCTTTTGAAAAAACCGGCGTCTTTTTAAAAAAGAAACCCAACCCGGGAGAGGGGCAGCGCCCACCCTGGGGCGTGGTTTCCTCCCGCTCCGCGGTGTTGGTGGATGGCGTGTCAGCCTGCGGCGGCCGGGGGCCCCTCACCCAGGGGGCTGCTTTTTCTCTCTGCCGTTCAGGGGGGAGGGGCGGGGGTTCATCTCCGTCCCCGGGGGGTAACAACCCGGGGTGGGAGTTCTACGCAATTTCAAGACCTCCCCCCTATCACGGGGTGGAGATCAGGAAGGATTGCCCCTTTTTTTTGGGCTGACCCTCCTGCAAACCGGCGGTCCCACCGGGGGGTTTCCCGTGGACCGGTTTTACTGGTCTTGAATTTTAAAATTTGGGTGCACAAAGCGGCGGCAACAATGGAAAATTTTCGCGGGTCGGGGGGGGAAGTTTTAAAACCGTTAGGGTCACCCGTCTGTATGCGGGACCCCTCAGCGGGTTTGTCAACACCAAAACCCCCCTCCCCTCCCCCTGCATTCCTCCTGCCTCCAAAACGGTTTGCGTGGCGCCCGGGGCCGATTAAACTCCCCGGTTGACAGGGAGGGTAGGGGGGCCCCGGGTGAGTTTGACAGAGGCCCCGGGTTTTTCCCCCCAAGGGGTTTAGGCCCCCCTCTGTGTTTCAACTCTATGAGCCCTGCATGGAAACTCCCCCCCGCCGGCTGGGGGAAGCCCCGGGGAATTCAGGAAACGACCACCCTCAATTTCCTGTGGGCTTGTTTTTTCCGGGGCTGACTGCCATCCCCCGGGGGGCTTTTTTTGGTGGGGGCCCCTCGGGGTCCCAAACCCCACTTTGTTATTTTTCTCACCTGCCGTCTGGGGCACCCCCAGGTGTAAATGGGCTTGGTTTCACTGGGGGGGGCCTCTCCCCAAGAGAGCATTGGGGCCTCTCGTCTCCCCCTCAGGGCAGCCCATCGGTGGGCCCCCCACACCCCCCTCTCTAGAAAGGCCTGTTCTGCGATCTGGGGGGGCCCCGGGGGGGTTTTCCCCGAACCCCGGGGCACCCTCCCGCCCGAAAACTCCCCCAGGCGCTCCACCTGGGTGTTTTTTCAGGTCCTGTCCCTTCTCTTCTGGGACTTCTCCATCCTGCCGGCCTCCCCCACTGTCAAAAGGAGACAAAGACAGAAAAGGTTTGGGGCAGCCCCCAAAAATTGGGGGATCCTGGGTGCAGCGTCGTTTTCTTTCAAATACCAGCACTGGTGCCCGGTCAAAAAAAGACTTCAAGAAGGGGGAAAGGAAGGCTTTTAAAGGGGGGGCGGGGTGAGTCTGGTCGGGGCGTTTCTGTTCATTGGTTTAGTCCCCGGGTGTTTACATCAGGGCGGGGCTGGGAAGGTCTGTCCATTGGCCAGTCCCAGAGGCGTCCAGAGACAGGTGGGAACCTCCCCGGGTTGGTCACAGGGGAAATGAGGAGTTAATGCGCTCTGCCACATCCGGCAGCTCAGAACTGCCCTTTCGGGCCCTTTGCCTGCCTCCCCTGCGGCGTGTGTGACCAAAAAAATATATTTTTTGGGTGGGGATTTTTTTTTCTTTGTGTCACTTTTCAGACTACAATAACCTATTTACTTCTTGTGATTAAAATACAACAATTAAAACTTTTAGTTGTTTTTAACTTTCCCCCCTCTACAAAAATGGCCCTTTCTCTTGAAAAATATTTAAAATTTTTTTATTACTATCCCCTTTCACCTTTTTTTTTTGACTGTCAGCTGTTTCATTTCTAAGTAACTTTAAAAACTGGCCTCCTCTGGAAAAAGGGGTCCCGCCATAAAAATGCATTTCTCTCATTCTGTCATTTTTTTCCCCAAACTCCTCCCCCTGAACCAAAATGGTAATGGGAGGAATCACATCATTACAGCTTTCTGAAATTTTTCTTTGAACTCTGGTGGTAAATTTCTTTCTTAGTCAACAAGTATTTTCTAATTTTAAATTTTTTAATTTAATTAAAACAAAAAAATTGAAAATTTTTTTTTATTTTATTTATATGGATAATCTGGAAAATAATACATCTTAAATTTAAAAAAATGAGTTCAGGCATCCAGGAACAATTAATAATGTTTTTTTCCCTCCCTTGGGAAATTCCATCCCCTCAAATTTGTCTTTTTTTTACATATTAATACATTTCATGTTTTACTTTTTTTCAGTTCTTTTTTTTTAGATTGCATCAGTTTATTCATGAACTCCCAGATGTGAGATGGTGTTTGATTCATCTTGATAACTAGTTATACAAGATGCCACGTTTTAGGTTCCACTCCTGGCACTGTAGACTTGAAAAACCCTCATTTTTAGGCCATTTGGACCGTATTTTGTGCAGAAACAAACTCCCATTGATAAAGAGAACCAATAGGTGTTCGCAAAAAAAAGATCAAATGAACTTGAAGTTTGCAAGTCAAATTATTATGGATGAGGGTCAAAGTTATTCCCTTTTCATAAAACTTCAAAAATGAACATTCGTAATTTTAGACAAGTGAGTGTTATTTTATGCTTTTTAATATTCTGATCACAAATGTTATAATATCTTTGATGTTGATTCATTAATGGTGGTCCCTGCCTTGTGTTATTTAAATAATGCTGGAAATAATAAATTAAAACAAAACTATATAACTTTAAGGGGCCATATTGTGATTTGAGTTCTATATTTTTAAGCACTGTACTTCCTCTGCAATTGACACTTGTTGATTTTTTTTCTGCTTACTTTTCTTTAAGATCTTCATCACTGACATGCCTCTAAGGACATTTACTGTAATATACACAGGGATAATGTAAAAGGAAAAAATGCAGGTACTGAAATCTGACTAACTGTATATTTTAAAATAATCTTGACTTTAATTATATAGTTTTTTCTACATAAAATAAATTAGCAGGCATAAAACCAAATAATCCAAGTATCATAAAATTTATAATGATATTGTGATTATCTCTGTATAAAAGTAAAACCCTATCAAATAACCCTCTGATTAATTTCAATTGTTGAAGAGATAACCATTTTAAAATTTTATACAGTAATGTTCAACAACAAACATCATTTGAGACACTTTACCTTAACTATTATAGTGAAATTGTGTACTTATATTTTCAAGCAGGTTCCTAAAGTATCTTAAAATCTCAGAATGACAAGTGCAATCTACCTTTTCAATAATACAAACATCCAACCATCAGCTTTTCTACAGAAGTAGTGCAAACAAACACATCCATTTACCTCTTGAAGGAAGCTATAGATTATATCAAGGCACATAATGCAATTTATTGTATATAATTTACTGACACATTTTTGATCAGGGGCAAACTAAGGCACTTGGGAAAAAAACATTTGCAGAATACATTTATTTAAAGTTCAATACCCGTATGAAACATAAATGACATCATGTAAGGACAGAAAATATGATACATAATCAATAAACACACAAAAGGAATATTACAAAGTCAGAACAGCATGGCAATCTATAACAGAGCGAAAGACCAGTGCTGTATATTATAATTGAAAATATGTGCACTTAAAAGATTTCCTTTGTATTGCTGAGTTCTGCAGTAAAGCGTGCTAGTTTTTGAATGTCAGACTTGAGGCACTTAAATAATTATGTATTCAGTAGCCATATATGGCAAAAAAGTGAAAATTATAGACAAGAGCATACTTCAAAATTACAATATATTAATACACAAACATATATTGCTCATTTAGCATCAAAAAGCTGTGGCTTCTCTCACTGTTAGGTTGGGGAAGAGCTTTGAATAACACCCTTTTGGAGGGTCATGCATGATACATAAAAGTCAAGGACTTAAATGTGTATTAAAGATGTGGAATGTTTTGTATGTTACATAGTTAACATGTTGATCGGAAATGCCTTCATTTGTCCACTAGTCCCGTCTAATGCAGCTGTTGCGTTTGGAAACCCTAAAGTACATTATGTAGTGTCACTGTTACAACGGTGGATAAATGCATTTTACTTCACTTCACTTACTGTGAAAGGCCTCCTTTATTACCTGATGGCAAAAAACACTTTCAATAGGCTGACTATACCCACGGTTTCAAAATGTGACACAACTCATTTAGATAGAATTAAACAACAGTAAATTGATGAATTTGGTTTCTCCATGGTTTCATGCACCTTGATAAAATGTACACTAATTCGAAGAACTTGGGAGAGTGTCCTCCTTCATGTTTGATGGCTAAAAACTGAACCAAATGGGACATTTGTTAAATTCAGGATCGATGCATAAATATGGAACTACCACGGAAAGAAGTGACACTGCGTCTTGTCAACAAGCGTTAGAGCATGCAGTAGTCTACCCTCTGAACCACCTACACACCAATGCCTTTTCATGATTCTCTGCATTGCCAACATTATACAGGAACACTAGAAACAGATGAAAAGTGATGCTACAACTACACAATGGAGCAGGCATTGACTATGTGACTGAACATGGCAATATTTGACTTCAAAAATTACATATAAACTTTGTTTTGAAAATATACAGGTGAGTCAACATTATATTAACCTTTGAATGGTGGAAATGTATTCATAAAACATACTTCATATGTGCAAGATGATTTACAAGAATGTCTCAACTTATTTGCGATATTTCCACATGTACCATATGTGACACATAAATTGTCCAAAAATTGTAGACAAGTATATACAATATATAGCAGTACCATTAGTGTAACATTATTTTTCTCACTCTGTGTAGTTTTCAGGAAATGCAAAGGGGTCTGTACGTCACTAACAATATATTTTACGGTTGTAAAAATCTAACAAAATACAAAGCTTATTCAAGTGTATAATTGCTTATATGAAAGGAACAATAAATACTGTAAGAATAGTAAAGTGATTGAATGTAGTTAATTTTTTGAGTCGTGCAATTAAACCAGATTACAGGTTCAACCTTCACGTTACTCTTAATGATATTGCAATATTTATACTGTACAAATATTGTTATGACAACAATCAAAAATGACAACGGATTTTCTTTCAAATTATTAACTGTACTGCTGGTGTTTTAAAAGCGCTTTTGTACTACATGAGTTCACTTTAATAAGAGTGTCAAGGCACACCATAGTTGATCCTAAAATGTTTTGAAGTCGTCTTTTTTCCATAAATGATCGACTTCAGCTTCATGGAACACAACCTTATAAAAAGTTTTTATGAGAAGAATATGAGAGGGCTCTCTAAACAGACCGTGATATTGACCCACTTGTAATTTTGCTGC
Source organism: Polypterus senegalus (assembly GCF_016835505.1). Lineage (NCBI taxonomy): Eukaryota > Metazoa > Chordata > Cladistia > Polypteriformes > Polypteridae > Polypterus > Polypterus senegalus. The sequence goes on from NW_024378144.1 coordinate 11,758, forward strand.
AGTCTTCACAAAGTTGTTTGTTTTGTGCTTACATTTATTATCAAGGCATTTCCCTTGTGCTATATGTTGTCTGTATTTTCAAAACATAACACAAGAGGCCATTTCAAAAACAGTCTATGTATTTTAATGAAATAAAAGTTATTTTTAACAGTGCCTAAATTAATCATAACATTAAACAACTTACCATATCCAGGCATAAGTGATAACCAGTAATTAACAAAATACAGAATTTGTGACTACAGACATTTTACGATTAACAACAGAGGTTTTACTACTCATTTGGCATAAGTATACTTGTTAAATTATTCAAAATAATTATGTATTTTGAAGATGAACAAATTTAAATGTAATTTTTAAGTGCAGAATTAGTTGCTGCAACTACCTGATTGTAGCTAGCTTATCTCTCTATCATGGAGCTGGTGGGTGTCTTATTATCAAAGTGGATAATCGTGGAAATATTGCAAAAGTCAGAGACCGTGCTACACAGAAAGGTTCTTGATTAGTTTCTGCATTCCACGAGTTCAGTGGACTCCCATTGGATCTGAAAACACCATCAAGTATAAGAAGCCCAAAGTATGCATTAAATTGGTTTGGTCTATTCCTTCACCTATCTCCAAAAACATGCTTCCCCTCCAAATTTGTGCATTCCAGAATGATTTTCTGTGGTGTTGAGATCAAAGAAAAGACATGATGTCACATACATGCACAGTGCCATCTGTATTGGTCATGGTTGCTTTTTAATCATACTGGCAGTAAGGCATGGTGGTTCCTTCTGTGAACAAAATACCATTTAATTTCATCATTTTTCTGAGAGTCAGTTCTATCCTTTTTCAGACTCACTGCAGACTCCAAATAGAGAGAAACATGATCCTTGTATTCTGAAAATTCTTGATCTTCCAAGTGAGCCTCCCTCACGTTGCTCTCTCTCCTAAAATTATGTCCAAGGCCAGCTGTGCAGAGTTTTTCTTTTCTATACTGGATTGTTTTGGAAAGAAGCTGCATCAGCTTCGAGCTATTTATTATTGTGTCCTCTTCAACTCCAATATGTATTACAAAACAAAATT
>NW_024378145.1:0-9267 GCF_016835505.1 Polypterus senegalus
TGATTGTTGGCTTTTCTCTGCCTCTCTCTCTCTATCTCTCTTTCTCTGTGACATTCTCTTCTCCTAGGATTAGATGGTACTGACATAGATGTTTGTTAAACTCTGAAAGATTTTGGGATTGAAAGGTTAACAGAGCTGTTGAATGAAATACATGATAGTGAGGAAATAATTTTGGAGATCAGCAGAACAGTGATTATTGCACTTATTTAAAAAAACTTGAAGTAATTGAATGTGAGTTACACTGCATGATCATTTTGATGAGCCATGTTGTGAAAACCCTGCTAATAACATATGGATGACAAAGTGCTGATAACTGCTTCAAAGTTCCAGGAAATACTAGATAAAGAGATCAAAGAAGAGGCAAAGAAAATATATACCATGAACTGCAAGAAAATTGCTAAGAGGAAAGGAAATCCAGAAACATGAGTTAAAATCAGGCATTTAAAAAAAACGTTTATTTAAAGAATAAGTTCAGCATTTTTCAAATTGAAGTTATTTCTTTACAATCACAGATTATATTAATTTGCCACATCAAGCTATGTTCTAAAGTGAAGGATAGTTTATATATATTCTAAAAAATAACTAACATGTTGTATCTGTTAATGATGGAGCTAATGGATTTCTGGGTCCTGCTGTTAAAAAAAAACAAAAAACTTAAAACTTGCTGAATATGTCAATTGTTTAAGCCAAAAATGTTATAGAGCGTATTGCTAAACAACATATCCAGGTCTTCTAAGGAGGAAAAAAGCAAAAGATTGTTTTAAGGATCAGCCATTTATAAAGGAAACCTGGCTATGCACCTCACTTCATTGCTTGTCTTCTTCTACAGCACCCATTCAGCTCTAGGGGGATGGTGCCCTCACTGGTATTCCTTGAAAATGGTGAGGCATGGATTCACCACAAAAAGCCAGGGACAAGCACCATTAATATCATTGAATTGCTGCCTCTGCTCTGTAGACAACCAGACAATAATAACTAGTAAAAGTCACACAATTGCTTACATGCTTTCGCTATACAAAACCTTTTTAGTTATTTTGCAAAGATATTGCTTGCTGTCACTGGAATAATTATGCAAGTGTGTATATTAGTATGAGAAAGACTGAGCATAGCATGCAAGTAAAGGATAAGAATGAAACAGACATTATGGGCACACATTTAGTTTTAATCAGGTTTAAATTTAATTTGTTTAGCACAGATTTTGTAGCATAAGCATGAGCTGTTATTCCTGCTTCACAGCACCAAGTTCTGCATGGAGTTTGTACACTATCCCCATATATTTATAGAATGACTGATATCAGTGTCTGTCACTCATTATGTGTTAAAAAATGTGATCATTGATTTGAGGTGGTGTTCCGTCTCACACTCTGCCTTTTTCATTTTCTGAGTACTCTTTTAACAAGTGTGCACAGAAAGTGTGACATTCAGGTGTTTCAGCTCTTTCAAAAATCTAAGGCTTATGTTAAAAATGCAGAGATGGGTAATCAGCTTTGTTCAGATTTATTATTATCTTAACTACGGTGGCATTCTCCGTGAATTACTGTAAGTGATGTAAAATAACACCACAGAATGTAATAGGCAAAAAGTAAGCCTAATTATAAGATTTAAGTCTGCATCTGTCTGTTGTTACAAGCCATGGTAGAACATAACCACTGAAGAAACAGAATTGCACAAGTAAAAGTAGGAAAATAAGTATAGATTAGTGATTTTTTTGTCATAACGCCATTTATGTTGCCTGCTGCAAGCAAACAAACAAGCAAGAAATGTATTCTTACCTTATATTAATACCAAGGACCTGTGAAAAATGTATTATTTTCAATTTATTTTTATTTCAGAAATGCGGAAGGCATGTTTTATTAACTCAAACACTTTTGCTATGGAAAGGAGATGTATTCTGCAAGTTTTAACACTTTGTTTCACATTGGGACGCAGGTACCCATCAGCTTTTTATAAAATGCAACAGCTGGCTACTTATTTTTTTAAATTTGTAAAATATGCATTAGAACAGGCATGTCAAACTCACTATCATTGGTGAGCCACTTTGACTGCCATACGTATGTCAGCGGGCCGCACTGTAACAAATACTATTATACCATTATACAAAGTTACTGTAGCTTTATTTCCAATACTGAAAACTTTAAAAAATGTAACACTTAAAGTTTAAAGAAAAGCAATTTATTTCCATACAATCTCCGTACAACAGCATACAATTAGAGTCTTAGCCTCTTAGCTAGGTCCTTATATAGGAGTCTTACAGTCTGAGATCTATTTCTTTTATCCCGACACTTGGCATTTCTTGTTAGTAACCAGTTTGTCAATATTAGGCTTGAAATCTTCTGCAGCTGCAACTTTTATGAGGGATGAAAGGTGCTTGACAGTAAGTCTTGAGCGATGTGGGTTTTGGTAGCTTTCATTAGCGAAAACAATTGCTCACAAAGGTAAGTGCTTCCGAACATAGACATTACTCTCGATGCCAACTTATGGATCTGCACATATGATGGTGGTAGGTAAGCATACAAGCCTGGCACACCAACTTTGTTGTATTTTGCCTTCAGAATACAATCTGACTGCAGTTCAATTAAATCCATTTGGAAATTCTCACGCGCATTCTCAATGTTGCAGAAGTATGGTGACATAAACAGTGCAAAGTCCTGTACGTGTGAACTGAAATCACGAAAACGCTCACTGAATTCATTGCTCAGTAATTCAAGTTGTGTGGAAGGAAAATTTTAATATTAACATAAAAATAGCAAAGAGCCATAAAAAGTGATTAAAAGCTTCTAAAGTATTAAGATTAAGCATAAATTAGAATGTTAAGCAAATAAGATAGGTCAAGCAAATAATTAAATAAAAAATCAGTTATATTGCCTTATTTTTTAGGCTTACAGTAAAATTTCCAGAGTAAGAAAAGAACAGCAAATTGATGCACCAAAACCAGCTTTGGACAGGATAAGAGTTTGAGAACACCTGTGATTCAAGGCTAGGAAGAGATAACACAGAGAAGATGACTCTGAAAAGCGTGTATTGAAAACAAGCTGGGTTGATGAATCAGCAGAAAGGCAACAAAAAGGCTTTTGCTGTAAGCAGGGTCACGCTGACATAATGCATGAAGAGAAAATCTTAGTAAATTCAGGCATTAGCAAAAATACTAGAAGAATATATTAGCAATTAACTGTAGTGTAGAAATTAAGACAAATCAAGCATGCCAAGCAATGATTAAATGAAAGCACATACTATACTTCTTTTTTATTAAAAGCTTAAGCTTCAGGTCACTATTATAAAAAGTTTGGAAGGCTTAAGAAAGAAAATGATGAGAGGAAACCCATATATGGAATTGAAGCTTTTGCCAGTTAGAGAAAATGGGAACAGCATAGAAAAATAACAAATTCCACGAGGGGGCCAGTGATAGGAAAGTAAGGAGATAATAAGGGTTCCCATGGAAACTCAAGGTTTGGCCGGACAGGAGTAGAAGGGAGTCAGAGAAGATGGGCAAGAGAGCTCATTCGAGCGAGGTCAGAAAAGATCGGAAATGACATAAGAAAAGCCCAAAGATGGTAAGAGGAAGCCATCCACCCAGTCTTAGACCAATCAAAATAAGCCGAACAACACCAAGAGGAATAATGGACAGTAAAACCAGGTGCAGAATGAGCTAATCAACGAGGTAAAATGATAAGAAATTGTTATAAAAACTTCAATTGCTGTAATGTTCGGGGCTCAATCTCATTCGGTCGAATTGGGTTGAGTCCGTGTGGTTGATTTATTGCAATAAAGTCTTAAAACTCTGTCTGTCTATCTCGAATCCTAATAGCCTTTATTTTTAGGTAAAAGCCTTCTGATGATGAATGTTTCGCCACGACAGTTGGAAAACAAATCCTCCAAAAATCAACTTTTACTTTACTAAGTTTACTTCAAAGATTATATTGTAAAATAAGCCGATATGCAAAAAGCCCCCTGACCTACACTAATTTTACAAACTCAGAATCACAAAAATTTGTTAATAAGCAACTCACCAACTTCTCAAGATCCACTTCAGATCTTCAGCTGTAGTCTGCACTAACTGTTTGTTACAATACTAGCACAAAATTACATAAAACTAGAGCAAAAAATGTGAAAATATCCATCCATCCATCCTCTTCCGCTTATCCGAGATCGGGTCACGGAGCAGCAGCTTGAGCAGAGATGCCCAGACTTCCCTCTCACCGGCCACTTCTACTAGCTCTTCTCGGGAATCCGATGCGCTCCCAGCCGAGACGTAGTCCCTCCAGAGTGTCCTGGGTCATCCCCTGGGCCTCCTCCCAGTTAGATGCCCGGAACACCTCACCAGGGAGGCGTCCATGAGGTATCCTGTTCAGATGCCCAAGCCACCTCATCTAACTCCTCTAGATGCGGAGGAGCAGTGGCTCTACTCTGAGTTCCTCCCGGATGACTGAGCGCATGAAACTCATTTCAGCCGCTTGTATCGTAATCTCGTTGTTTCAGTCACTACCTACTGCTCATGACCATAGGTGAGGGTAGGAATGCAGATCGACTGGTAAATTAAGAAATTGAGAACTTTGCCTTATGGCTCAGTTCCTTTTTCACCACGACAGGCTGATGCAGAACAGGTCACTGAGGACACGCACCAATCCGCCTGTCGATCTCCCACTCCATTACGTGAAAATAGCGGCCCAGCAAGTAGTGTAGCCTACCAGGCTGCTGCAGCCTAGCACTTTAGTTGTGACATCATTGCTCATTAACTTTGGTCAAGGCTCTTGGGTTTGGCAGTGTCATGCCTAGGGTATCAAGGAGCTGACGTCGCAGCTGCAACTCTACTAGCAGATGACATTTACAGTACCGTAATGCCATGGGAAAACGCACTTTTGTCAGAAGGCGGCAGTAAGAAAAGTCAATAAGTAACGTTGAAGATGCAGAATGAATCAATCACAAATTATAGTAATCATTTTGTACAAGTTTAATGCTAACTAGGATCTGTCATGTGGGCCGCACAGATTTCTTTTGCAGGCTGCGTGTTTGACATGCCTGCTTTAGAAGGCAAATTCATGTGGCAAATTAACACATACCAAGACTGTTAAGAAATAACTTCAGTTTGAAAAAGACCAAACTTATCCTTTAAGGAGCACAATAACTTATTATGGCAGAGCAGATATTTAAATTAGAAGAAGTATGGGATTGCTAAGTGCACATTTGAGCAGATACTATAGAACAACGTAATTTTCATGGCTATCAGAGTCAGTATTGTGGCACTGTTTATTCCACACTAACATATGGAAGTAAATGCTAGATAATATCAAAGAAATAAAAGAAGGAATCAGAGCCACAGAGATATAATTTTAGAAACGATTGATGGAAAAATCATGAAAGGACATGGTAATAAATGAAAATGTGAAATAGTGCATCATATACTCAAAGTCATCAGTGAAAATTATAGGGAAATACATTTAAGACTGAGCTAGAAAACACTTCAAACAAAATGAATCTGGAACTACTGAGTCACATACAATAGAACTTCTAAAAGTCTCTGGATAAGATATTGGGACAACTTAGCTTAGCTCTTAGCAAATTTAATGAGTCTGATTGTAGACAACATGAAGTTCAATCAATATTTAATAAACAACAGTAGTATGTGTATGTAATCAGCTGTGCACTTGTGTACACAATCTCTATAAAAGGGATGAAACAAGGTAATAAAGACATAGGGTTCCAATGTGGAAAACCCTATTAACTTGTCAAAAGGCCAAAGGTAGGTACTAAAGAAAGCACAGAATATTTTGTTGACAGAGCTTTGCAATCTCTTTATTCCATTTTTGAGGATTTTCTTCTTCAAAGGTAATTATATAAATGTCTGACGCCTTCCGCTTGTTGCTGTCCTTATGTCTTGAATGACTAGATGATCGGGCAATCAGTTACACAGAAGTGACATCAACAGTCTCCACCCATTCTGCATTTTTATGCTATAAAAGGAAAACAGAGAATTGGTTACTGTAACTATTCTCTCTGTCTTTGCACTTGTACTTTCACAGTGAACCTGAGGAACACACACTAAACTACCATGTATGACAAGTGTTTTTCAAATTTTTTTTATATGCAATATATATTTCTAATTATTATTGTTATGATACATTGCTTGCTTTTTTTAAAATTATATATTGTTTTTCTTTTCAATATTATGCTGAGAAAATGCTTTATTTCCATATTTCTAGCAAAATGGTAGTAAAGTGCCTAGTCATACGCTGGTGGGTTTATGATACAAAAACAATATTATCTTGACATCATGAAAAGTGTTACTACACCCTGGCACTGAACCACAGACATAGTGGAACACCACAACTCTTCACATACTCAACCTGATATTTTTAAATTGGGACCCTCTGTAACCTTCCACCCTTTCACCCACCCTTCTACATGCTATGCCACAACTAGAAAAAGATAATGGCCAGAGCAACTACAGCGTCTTAGCTAACAGAGAGAGAGACAGAGCAAGAGATAGGACAGGCATCTTAACCACTGCTGGATTAATTTCAGCCAACAGATTATTCAGTTGAAGTGTGTCAAAAACGCTACTGGGTCTCTTTTATACCAACAGCAATGCATCTACATAATGCCTCACTGTGACTGTGACAGCATAGTCAGAAGTTTTCTTTATTTTAACTTTCTTGCTTTATAGTCATTCTAGTGTGTGCTCAGACCAAAGTGTGTGTGTATATTTATGTATTTATTGATTTACTTACTTACTTGTCTTCCTATGTATATATTTATTTATTTAAAGACCTTCTGTAAAAAGACAAATTTCCTCCTGGGGACAAGGTCTATCTATCTATCTATCTATCTATCTATCTAGTTTTTCCAGTAGAGCCTGATGTTGATTGTATGTTGAATGATTCTTTAATATAAAATATGTATAAAATTATTATTTGTGTTGTGATTGTTCTTTTGCTGTTATTGTTGTGGTTATTTTGTCACCATAGCTGCTTTGAAATAGTACTATAAACAAAACTTCTTCTGGAAAGCATTTTGCAAAATCAAACCAGGTCCTTTTGGAGCCACTCCATCCTGAACATACAAATAGACTAAAAACATAAGAAATCTGACAAATGAGAGGAAATCTCAGTCCACCAAGTCTGTTTGTTTAGCTAATAGCTAACGTTTCCCAATATTGTAACGATTGTATCCACTACACTTCACTAAGTTTACAGTGAAAATTGTACTGATGATTGCAGGTCAACCCCAAACTGCCTTCAGCCCATTCCCGCAGCGCAGAAAGATGACTTATCCTTATATATAATTTGATATTATCCATATGTATGGTGTTTGCAACAATACCTGAAAGCAGCACAAGAGGAAAGGGATGCGAGGAAACGAAATCATACTGACTGACGCTGAACGTAGACTTGCTAATGCGACTACATCGCTGTCAATGATGCCAGGCAAAGACCACCGGACACCGAGGGACGGAAGAGGGTCAAAGCCACCCCTGGATTCACGGGGCTGCCTTCCTGGTTGCTCTTGGGGCCACGGGTACAGGGCATGGAAGCTCCACCCTGTAGGGGCCCGTGGTCACCGCCAGGAGGCGCCCCAATGCATTGGGAACTGTTACCCCAGCACTTCCGCCACACCAGGAAGTGCTGGGGGGAAGATTTAGAACAGCACCCGGAGAGCTGCCGGGAGGACAGCCGGCACTTCCGCCAGCTTGGCGTGGCTAAGGGAGGAATGCCGGGAACACCTGGGGCTCATCCGGGACTGCATAAAAGGGGCCATCTCCATTCATTCAGCGCTGGAGTCGGGTGGAGGCAGGACAAGGCAAGAGAGTGGAGAGTGGAGAGTGGAGAGTGGAGAGTGAAGGAGGTGGAGAGTGGAGAGTGGAGGCGCCAAAAAGGCATATTGTGGCCAGGACTGTGTTTGGGGTTTGTGCACTTGACTTTTGTAAATAGTTATTATTGTAAATAAACGTGTGGTGGTGATTAAGAGCATGTCCGCCTGTCTGTGTCCGGTCGGCTCCACAACGTAACAATGAGCACAGCAAACAGATGAGCAGCATATGGCTACAAAAGCTACTAATGCTGAAAGAAATCGTGAAAATTGGACACAAAGGACAGATGAAGAATATGCGCTACAGAAAGCTACTAACGCTGACAGACATCGTGCCAGCCATGCACAAGCGACTGAAGAAGCTTGAGCAGCCGCAAATGCAGCACAGTTTGAAAGAAATCAAGCAGCCTGTTCCTTGCGGCCGTAAAGATCTATTTTAACCACAAATCAGTGCCATGATAACAAAATCATTTCAAGAACTTAACAAAACAAATAATTCTTTGCAGAGAAAATATGGATTTCACAAACATTGAATTTGTAGCCTGATTCGATTGGGCTCCCAGTTGCTAGTAATAATAAAAGCGATATTTACAAAACCACACAGAGAAAAGATTCAACAAAAACAAAAATGTAATTAATAAATTTTCTACAATCCCCCACAACTCCCCCACTTCCAATATATACAATAAACACAAGGTATAAAATTATATATCCAAGAATCGTCCATTTGATTTAGTCTTTTTCTAATTCTCCTACTGTATTTCCCCATAGTTCAGTTTCTTAGACATGCCAATCCCAGAATAAAAGATTTACGACTCACACTGCTTCCGATCCCTTTCACCGGTAAGGTTCACTTCCCTCGGCATATCCAGAATCTTCGAGGTGGCCACCCCAGACTGCATTGGACTTGTGGTGCTCCCAAAACAATCTTTCTCCTGGACTCAGATGGGCCATGTCTTTTCCTCCACCATAAAATTTCAAGCTGTCTTTTCTTCCTTCTCTTCCTGCCTTTTTGGCCCTATTTAAATAGTCTGTCTGTTTCCATGGCACTCCCAGAAATCTCAATGACAGCACGCATTCTCCCAACAGATCTTCTCTATCCAACCCGCCCATCTTATCTACCGTATTCTCAAATGGCAAAAGGATTTTACATAGAGAGACAAAAAAACCAAACCATATACAAATTTATATGGCAATGCTAAAATATCTCATCCTTATTCTTCTTAAAGGTTGACAAGGTTGACTGAATGACCTCCTGTCATTTTTTGTTTAAGAAGAGTTGAATGAAATGAAAGATGTGGTAATGCACATGAAATGGAACCTTCATCAAATACTAACATGCCTCATGAAACTCCAAATGTGATGTTTCAGGGGTCTGGGACATTGAGGATTATGCTGTGCCACTTTACAGTGAGCAGCTAGTAAATCAAAGGACAGTGTGTTTACAATTTTGCTCTTATGATG
>NW_024378146.1:0-25897 GCF_016835505.1 Polypterus senegalus
AAGGCAAGTAGCAGTTTTATGTTTTAACAGTCAGTAGGATCATACAGAAAAAAGTATTGTAAGAATTTTGTTATCAGATGCTGGAAGGTCTTTTTACAAACAGCCCTTAAATTTTCATCATGGTTCTGTTGCTCTGAAGTTTATTTCACAAACTAAACAATATTTTAAAGGAGTGAGGGATCACAAATAAATTACAATCTAGTGCACAGAGCAGCAAAGGAAGCAGAGTTCTTTTTTTGCTGCCTAGCCACACCTTTAAACTGAGGTGGAGGCCAGTGCAGAGCTTCCTCCCGTATTCTTGCTCCAGATATGTTTTCAGTAGTCTAATAAAGCTTAACTCTTCCTTACCAGACAAATGAAATGTATGTGGCAATCTTACATAACACTTGTGCAGCTTTCTCCATATGTGAAATGTATTTTGTTTTTTTTTTAATTTGACAGTCAAAAATGTGTGTTTCTCCTGGAAAAGAATTAGGAGATGTAAGGAACATCTAAAAAATCTATAAAGTTCATATTCATTAACTATACCTTTCTCCCCATTAAAAGACAAAAAAAACAACTTTCATAATAAATATACAAAGGGGCGGCACGGTGGCGCAGTGGTAGCGCTGCTGCCTCGCAGTTAGGAGACCGGTTCGCTTCCGGTCCTCCCTGCGGAGTTTGCATGTTCTCCCCGTGTCTGTGTGGGTTTCCTCCGGGCGCTCCGGTTTCCTCCCACAGTCCAAAGACATGCCGGTTAGGTGGATTGGCGGTTCTAAATTGGCCCTAGTGTGTGCTTGGTGTGTGGGTGTGTTTGTGTGTGTCCTGCGGTGGGTTGGCACCCTGCCCAGGATTGGTTCCTGCCTTGTGCCCTGTGTTGGCTGGGATTGGCTCCAGCAGACCCCTGTGACCCTGTATTCGGGTCTTCAGCGGGTTAGAAAATGGATGGATGGATGGATAATTCTCAAAGTTCAAGTTTTTTGTTTTAGTTTGTATTATCATTTTTATTCATTCCTTCTGTTCACAATACTCAAGTCAAATTTACGGCTATGATATAGTTTCTCATTTAATTTATGGACAACCCCATTTTATTTAGGGCCAGCTCAGTTCATATATTCTCCTCAATGCAGTTGGTACTGTGACAGACGTACTGTCATGTTTTTCTATCCATATTTTGTTTAGAAAAGTCAAAAATACAACAAATTAATTCAGAAGCGAAAAAATTACTTTTGCTAATAGTACCTAATAACAGAACATCAACCTCCTGTGTGTGAGTGTGTGTGCGTGTGTGTATGTATGTATGTATGTATTTATTTATTCAGTAAATGCAAAAAAAAATTTAAGTGATCAGAGAGGCATTCATTTATGCTCTGTTTTTGGGCAGAATTAGTGTTTCATTCTCTGTAATTGCTATACAGTTATTGTCAGCTGTTATTAGAACACACATACCAGCCAGGGAAGGATAGGGTAGTTTTATTTTTGTAAGCTTCCAATCTTATTAAACTAGAGCGAAAGAAATCAAGAGAAAAGGCCAAGGTAGGACACATTATATTATCTGAAAGACAGTAAATCATATCAGGAAATGAAAAGAAAAGCTAAACACAGAAAAGAATAGAGGAACTCTCCTATGACAGATAACCAAAGAAGAAGAATCTAATCTTGTATGTAAACGTCTACGCCTGGAAGTATGTGTGTCTGTCTGTCTGACCGGGAAGTGAGAGGTGGAGTCGGGGTAGGGGCTCCACCTCTGAAGAAACAGAAACTCGCTTAGCTGCTAATACACAAGCGATGTGAGCACATCAGCAAAACGAAACCTCCTAGGAGAGAAACGACCAGAGTAGTTCCTTTCAATTACCTAACATCTCTAAATTTCTATTTTTTTTCTGACGATTTCAATAGTTTCTAGGACCACTTACATAGCTAGTTATGTGTATAACTGATAGCAAAATATGTCTTGCAAGGGGTAATGCACAGTAAGTGGTGGTCCACTTTCGCTGCATAGTATTATTATTGCTGTTCCACTGTTTTTAAAATATAATACAATCAATGCCTACATTAACTTTAAAGCAAAGTCATTCAGCAATGCAAATCCCTGAAAAGTTGTGTATGTCTACATTGAAAAAATATATGGCATTGTTTTCATTAATTTTCCATAATGAAATTAACTTTAATATGTAACCAGGGACACTTGAGGGCTTACTGATGTAGAGCCAAAATGGAATTGCCCTCCTTTACTTAACATAACAAAACAAAACTGACTTCATTTTAACTTAAAATACAACCTGCACAATCAAGCTGAATTCTCCACTTCTTAAAAATAGATGAAATTCACCATTGAAAAGTGGTAAAACAAGCTTCTTATTAAATATAACCACCATGTTGACTAACATCTGGCAACTTTTGTTAACACACCCGCATCCTATCACATAGAAGTTATGTTCATGAAAGTAATGTAACATTGTACTAGCAAATCACACACTGAAAGGTGATGAAGGACCAAAATTCCTCTTCACAGGTCTTGTTGATCAATGTTATGTACAAAGTATTACTCAAAATATTTGGCTAATGTGCATCCAGGAAAATAAATGCAATAAAAATATCAACACCATCCCTTTCAACTCTGCTGCTCTCTACAGGAAGCTCTCCTACAGACTTACTTAAGGTTACAGTGGTGTGAAAAACTATTTGCCCCCTTCCTGATTTCTTATTCTTTTGCATGTTTGTCACACAAAATGTTTCTGATCACCAAACACATTTAACCATTAGTCAAATATAACACAAGTAAACACAAAATGCAGTTTTTAAATGATGGTTTTTATTATTTAGGGAGAAAAAAAATCCAAACCTACATGGCCCTGTGTGAAAAAGTAATTGCCCACTGAACCTAATAACTGGTTGGGCCACCCTTAGCAGCAATAACTGCAATCAAGCGTTTGCAATAACTTGCAATGAGTCTTTTACAGCGCTCTGGAGGAATTTTGGCCCACTCATCTTTGCAGAATTGTTGTAATTCAGCTTTATTTGAGGGTTTCTAGCATGAACTGCCTTTTTAAGGTCATGCCATAGCATCTCAATTGGATTCAGGTCAGGACTTTGACTAGGCCACTCCAAAGTCTTCATTTTGTTTTTCTTCAGCCATTCAGAGGTGGATTTGCTGGTGTGTTTTGGGTCATTGTCCTGTTGCAGCACCCAAGAGCGCTTCAGCTTGAGTTGACGAACAGATGGCCGGACATTCTCCTTCAGGATTTTTTGGTAGACAGTAGAATTCATGGTTCCATCTATCACAGCAAGTCTTCCAGGTCCTAAAGCAGCAAAACAACCCCAGACCATCACACAACCACCACCATATTTTACTGTTGGTATGATGTTCTTTTTCTGAAATGCTGTGTTCCTTTTACGCCAGATGTAATGGGACATTTGCCTTCCAAAAAGTTCAACTTTTGTCTCATCAGTCCACAAAGTATTTTCCCAAAAGTTTTGGCAATCATTGAGATGTTTCTTAGCAAAATTGAGACGAGCCCTAATATTCTTTTTGCTTAACAGTGGTTTTGCGTCTTGGAAATCTGCCATGCAGGCCGTTTTTGCCCGGTCTCTTTCTTATGGTGGAGTCGTGAACACTGGCGTTAATTGAGGCAAGTGAGGCCTGCAGTTCTTTAGACGTTGTCCTGGGGTCTTTGTGACCTCTCGGATGAGTCGCCTGCGCTCTTGGGGTAATTTTGGTCGGCCGGCCACTCCTGGGAAGGTTCACCACTGTTCCATGTTTTTGCCATTTGTGGATAATGGCTCTCACTGTGGTTCGCTGGAGTCCCAAAGCTTTAGAAATGGCTTTATAACCTTTACCAGACTGATAGATCTCAATTACTTCTGTTCTCATTTGTTCCTGAATTTCTTTGGATCTTGGCATGATGTCTAGCTTTTGAGGTGCTTTTGGTCTACTTCTCTGTGTCAGGCAGCTCCTATTTAAGTGATTTCTTGATTGAAACAGGTGTGGCAGTAATCAGGCCTGGGGGTGGCTACAGAAATTGAACTCGGGTGTGATGCACCACAGTTAGGTTATTTTTTAACAAAGGGGGCAATTACTTTTCACACAGGGCCATGTAGGTTTGGATTTTTTTCTCCCTAAATAATAAAACCATCATTTAAAACTGCATTTTGTGTTTACTTGTGTTATATTTGACTAATGGTTAAATGTGTTTGATGATCAGAAACATTTTGTGTGACAAACATGCAAAAGAATAAGAAATCAGGAAGGGGGCAAATAGTTTTTCACACCACTGTATGTGCCTCTCCACAGCAGTATGTACCTGAAACAAAAGATTAAGCAATCACAATCCTCTGAAAACTGTTTATTTTGTGAGGGGCAGCCATTAGTCTAGCCCAGCCAGGACACCCTCAGTCAGCAAGGACAGGAGAGCGGCATGCACAAGGCATTGTCTCCCCCGGAACACTAAGGGGCAGCCCCCCTGGGTTGCAGCAGCACCCTGAATTCCCATAGGGCATCGTGGGACTTGGTGTTTGTCGGATCAGCCCCGTTGAGTTCCATGGGTGCTGCCAGGGAGTGCTGTGGGATATAGATAACCCTACTATGTTGGTCTTCAGCCTTGTCTGGAAGTGCTTCCGGGCCATGCTCATAGACCACTGGAAGTACTAATGGGTGCAGAATAAAAGGAGCCTGCTGTCTTCATTCTGGGAGTCAGAATCGGGAGGTGGAGAACAAAACTTGCTGGAGGAGGAGTGAAGGCAGGAGGAGACAGAGAGAAAAAGAAATAAAATGAAAAGTGTACTTACTGAGCTTATAGTAATGTGCTTGGTGCTGCACTGGCAGGAAATGATTTAGGAAGTGTTTCCCACTGAAATAAAGCCTTGTGTGTTGGGCTGAACTTGTGTACACATCTGTTTGTGATGGGTTCGGGTAGCTTGTGCACCCCCCAGTGGCCACACATTATAACAAAACACAATCGTCATCTGAGATCTCAAAAGACAGTAACCACACGTCAAACTTACTCTGTAAGGTATGAAAAGTACCAGAGAGACCATGTTTTACTTTCAGGCATTCTAGTATAATCTCTAAATGTGACTTTAAACTGTTCATGGCAAATTATCTAGCCATTGAGACATGAAACAGACAAAGACACATATAAATTACTGCTTTGGAGTAGGATAAACCTACCAATAATCTAATAGTTATTATATGCAGAAAATAAAACCACATGCCTCATGAAAATCTTTAGCCATTTTAAGTTATTCTTTTTCCAGATTAGATAGGATGGTTATGTACTACAGTAAAAGCTATTGTAGGATTAATGTTTGGCGGCACGGTGGCGCAGTGGTAGCGCTGCTGCCTCGCAGTTAGGAGACCCGGGGTCGCTTCCGGGTCCTCCCTGCGTGGAGATTGCATGTTCTCCCCGTGTCTCCGTGGGTTTCCTCCGGGCACTCCGGTTTCCTCCCACAATCCAAAGACATGCAAGTTAGGTGGATTGGCGATTCTAAATTGGCCGTAGTGTGTGCTTGGTGTGTGGGTGTGTTTGTGTGTGTCCTGCGGTGGGTTGGCACCCTGCCCAGGATTGGTTCCTGCCTTGTGCCCTGTGTTGGCTGGGATTGGCTCCAGCAGACCCCCGTGACCCTGTATTCGGATTCAGCGGGTTAGAAAATGGATGGATGGATTAATGTTCCAGACCAAGCTGCCTATGTAACATCATACAGTGCACTGACTAACTTGGATAGTTAGAAAAAGAAAGCTTATCTTAAATAGAAAAGGATGTAAGCACTGAAGACTTTTCAAATCAGTGTTAAAATCCCCCAATTCTAAAAGACCAAAAATCCTTTTGTAGCATGTAATAGGCAAATAAGAACATACATAAGAACCATACGAAATTTGACAAAAGAGAGGAGACCTTTCAGTCCATCAAACCAGTTTGTTTAGCTAATAGCTAAGCTGTCCCAATATCTCATTCAGATTTTTCTTAAATGTTGTCAAGGTTTCTGCTTCAACTACATGTAGTTTGTTCCAGAGTCCTACAACTCTTTATGTGAATAAATGCTTCTTGGATTCAGTTTTAAATGCACTTCCCCTTAATTTCCACTGATGTCTTAAAGTATGTGAATCACCCTTAAGCCGAAAGAATGTTGCTGGATCTACTTTAACAATGACTTTGAAGATTTTAAATATCTGGATTAGGTCCCCACACTGTCTCCTCTGCTTGAGAGAGTAAATAGGATTAATTCTCTGTGTCTGTCAGAGTAGGACATGTCCTTAAGTCCCGAGATGCTCTTGGTTGCTCACATCTGCACAGCTTCAAGTGCTGCTATGTCTTTCTTCTACAGTGGTGACCAGAACTGCACACAACACTCCAAATCCAATCTTACTAGTATATTATATAGTTTGAGCATAATGTCCCTTGACTTAAATTCAACAGTTTTTAGGATATATTCTAACATTTTATTTGCCTTGTTAATTGCTTCTGTGCATTGTTTAGTCGATGAAAATGTTTTAATCTTTGCAAGAATATAATTGTGGGATGCTTCTATGTTAATATGTAATAAGGATAAGGAAATATTTGCTGTTAAGCTATTGTGCATGCATACAGATAAACCTATTACAAGATTTTTTCTCTTTTCAAAGACAAATCAAATTTAATAAAAATACTTCTTGGATCTCAATAAAAATAATAATGCATTACTTGGTAAAGAGAAAAATAATCAAATTTGGTACTCACATTTACAGAAGATGCTGAAAGTGATCTCCTTGTGCGTCAATACATCTCTGTACCCGTTTCAGCATGTTCACGTACACTCTTTGTCACAGGATTGATTCTCTGCATCGCATTTTTAATGTTGAACTTCAGTTCATTTACATGCTGCAGATTTGTCTCATACAAGCAACCCATTAAATAGTCAACTGTTGTTACGTCAGGTGATCGTGGTGGTCATAAACCCTTGCTAATAATCCTTTTGTTAGGGAAATTTCCCTTGTTTCTTTGATGGAACCTGTCTGCACGTACGCTTCCACTATTGTAATTCTTTCTTGCAGCGAAAACTGCATGTCATTAATTTTGGATGCACTAGCATGCACTGACCACTTCAGTACACTGCCACCACAAAAGTGGTTTCCAGGTAGCTTTCTGTCCACTGTGAAATTGTTTCTTTAATGCAATGCATAGGGTATAAAAAAACTAATGCTATTTTGTCTCATTCAAGATGGTGAGATTGCTGTAAGACAAATTTATTTATCTCCTTGAAGAAAAAATGAGAGCTACCAAGATGAAACAATTCTATTCCCTCATTTGACATATGCATGTCTTAGTTCAAGACCTGACATAAGATTTACTAGTATTATAAAATCATTCACACTGACAAAATGTAAAATTATTAATCAGGAGCTATGTACAATTTATTTTTAATAAATGACACAATTGTTTAGTGGTATACCTTTCAGAACTGACAGATTTAAACAATTATTGAATGATTTTTCAAAGAGAAGTATATTTACCCCTGACAGTACTGCAAAAAACCTTAATGTGAGTAGCTTGAATCTATACCCATTGAGCTACACCCTTTCCCTAAATGTAACAGAAATTGTGCCCATACACATGAAGCAGGATTAATTATATTTCAAATGTATATTTAAATTTGAAATATGTATTCACATACTGCTAATTTCTTAACCAGCACAGCACAGTATGAGTTAGGTTACTGTGTGGTGGTTTCGTCATTCTCGGTATTCACAGCTGTCAACAAAATATGGAATAATAGTTTAACTATACTCAGGGTTGAATGATTCTCTTGCCAAATATGAATGTCTCAAAGAAGGCAAACATTTATTAAACTTTGCACTTTGAGGGACTCTTCTTTAAAGTCATACATGTATCCTCTTGATCACTGTTATTTGAATTTGGACTGCTGAATGGCACAAATAGTATGTCTTATGACCAGCTGACAAAAGGTTGCCACAGACAGAAGGCACGGACAAGACATTGGACAGGACAGTCTGGGGCTGCATTGTTAAAAATGAACCCACACTGGTGACTGGAGAACCCCCCTCAATGGCTAGTATGGATAAACTGTCACTAGAGGCAGTATACTGTGTTTTTAAAGAGTAATTTCTCTCAGTATAAAAAATAAGTCACTGGGTACTCATAAAAATTATAATGTCTGGTAGCATAGTTTAGTTAATACAAGGAGAAGGTAGTGTCATTGTATACAGGTATATTGTGGATGGCATGCAGCACTAGGACAAACAAATGATGCCTTCTCATTTTAGTGTGATCTAGAGTTTAGAAATTGTGAGACACATGAAGGTACTAAATGAAGCACTGTAGGAAAGCCCCAAGAATTTGGGAGGGTATTCCTGACCCTACAAATAACACTCAAAATAATTACCCTTTGAGCTTGGAATTGAGGTGTGAGTAAGGAAAAAGTAGTGGGGCCAGTGAGTGGAAAAACAATATTTAAAGGCAGGTAAGATTGTGACTTGCGCCACCTCTTAGTTTGGGACTAGACTCCGTTTTGT
Source organism: Polypterus senegalus (assembly GCF_016835505.1). Taxonomy (NCBI): domain Eukaryota; kingdom Metazoa; phylum Chordata; class Cladistia; order Polypteriformes; family Polypteridae; genus Polypterus; species Polypterus senegalus. The sequence continues at coordinate 8,489 of NW_024378146.1, forward strand.
TAGGTTCAGTCTTTGTTTTTTCCATTTATTTGCTCTGTTACTTTGTGTTCTCTATTTGAACATCCTTTTTATGTTTGCATTTAAAAAAATCTGTATTTTTTTTTTGTATATAAACTTTGTTCCACAGTAGGGTCTCTAACAGAGGCAACCCATCACACTATGCACACATCTTCTGTCTGAATTAATTTTGAATGCTGCTGCATTTAGTGAAACTGCTCCACAAAGGAATACAATGTTTTTCTGTTAACACATAATTATAAATCATAATAAATATGTACAATTGTATCATGATTTATTACCTTAATATCACTATTGCTAAAGGCACTTTAACATAATGGGAATGTACCTGAACAATAAAAAACTAGTATTGCTATACAAATATGTATTATGATGATTACAGAGTGCTTTATTAGGAAACAAATTATCAGTCCCACAAATCTGCCTGTTTATGCAAACCAGCAGGTAATTGGCAACACTATCCTAAAATTCTGCATGAACTGAGGACTGTTTATACAAGAAATACGGTAAACAGCTTATTCATTTTAAGGTAAACAAAAAAATTCTATGTCTAGTATAAGCTTCTTTAATTCCAACATACTGTATGTTGATTATTTTACCAATAGCATTGTATAGTGAATTTATTTTTTATATGAAAGTTCATTTAAGACTAAATGCAAAACAGTAATGTAACATGCCAAAGCAGAGCATTTTTTATAAAATAAAATAATTGTTTTCCATCTGCTTGACAAATATTTACATGAGTGATATTAATATTTGCTTGGTCATTGTCTTCATAGGGTTTACCCTGTGTCTGCATAGGTTTTTCACCACCATACCTAAAGATGGATCACTTAGGCTGATTGGAGATTCCATATTTGCCCTTTGAGAATGAGTGGGTGGATTGCAGCCATATCCTGAGTTGGCCTCTAATCTGCACGTGACACTGCTGAGATTAACTAATTAGGAGTCACCACCAACAAAGTGAATGACAATGAGAGGTGGATGAGGGTCAGGTACAATGCTAGTCAGGAGACAGACCAGAATGGGACAGATCCAACCACAGAATTCATGAAAAAGAGATCTCTATCTCTATCTCTCTCGAATTAATGCACCATAAAAAACAGTAAGATGGTATATTGTTCCAAAGTTGCTATATAACACAACTCTGCTATTCCAATTATAAACCATAAATTCTGTGCCCAATGTTACAGCCAGTAAGAATATTCTAGTCATAAATGGCAGCTAGCAATTTTTAACTACTGGAGCAGTTCCCAAGGGTTTTAGGGACCAGACTGGGATTACTAAGGATAATTTAAAAGTCGTAGCAGAATCTGTACAGTGTAATCTAGATAAAAATGCAACTTACCACAACTCTGTAATATACCGTTAGAAAAACTGTTTTCCCTTTGAAGAGTACAAATGTGGCATTTACAATATCCAATAAATCAGACAAACAGCAGTAGCTAAAATAGCAAATAAATAAACACTGTTAAAATACCACAAAAATTATAATTAAATAATGTGCTGCAGTAACAGCAAGAATTGGCTTCAAATGGAGAAACAGTTTGGAGAGGAAATTGTTGCCCAGTTGGATCTGTTCATTTAGGTCAAGAAAGACAAAGCCTCCTCTGGTAAATTGGTCTCAGAATTTTAAAGGATTACATTTTAACAGTTATTTGACCAGAAAAACAAAACAAAAAAAAAACAGGCTTTTAGGTTTCTGTCTTTCTTAAGCATTCAATATGACCTAGACAGGCAGTAAACAGATATCCATATATTATACGGTTCAACAATTAGCACAATGTAGGGAGCAAGCAGATACACATTATTAGTAGGGCATGATCAATATCCATGAGACAACTTGTACAATAAATTGAACTAAGTGCATGTCTTTCAGAGAAAACTACATGCACTACACTTCAGAACATACTGACTGTTTAAGAGGGTCTTTGGTTATCTTACAGATGTAAGATGGTCCAATGACTGCTCATATGTATAAACAATGCTCTTTAAATCAGGAAGACAAGTACCAATATATCATATGCCATGGGTTTGTCAAACAGAAGTGGCATTAAGGAATTAAAATTTATCAAAAGGTTTATCAAAAAGGCCAGCACTCAAAATGATGAAAGAGGTCAATGTTGTCTGTCAGGGCTGGTGCAAATTTACAGATGGGTTGAAGTCAACTGACAAATGAGTAAAACACTGCTACTGAAACATTCACATTAGAAAGGAATACTATAGATTATCGAAACTGAAAAAACAAAATAGTTTTAGTTCCATCAAGAAAAAGGTGCAGTTTCATTGGGCTAACGAGGACATTTACTGGTCACTGGAGAATTTTAAAAATCCTAGTCTAATTAATCCCATTTCCTGCTTACTTACCCTGATTGAAAAACTGGAATAAAATGAAAATCACACCCTGGTCAGGAGAAGAATTGCAGTTAGTGACAGCATAATGAATATGAGACGTATTATTCTTTCAGGTCAGAAGTAGACAAACATGGAGCAAGCAAAACAATATAGTTAAACTTTCAAAAATTCTTTGACACTGTTACACAAAAAAATAATGTTGAAACTAGCAGCCATTGGCATAATATATAATTTTTTTATATATATAATTTACAAAACTAGATTTCAAGTTGGTTTATATGCAAGAGACAAATGATACAGACAACACAATAAAACACCATGTGGGTTGAGGTAATCAGTGGACTTCCTCAGGGATCTGTGCTAGGATTTTTCTTCTTTGCAATTTATATTAAAGGCACAAACTCTGATATAGAGAGGACACATCTGATGCCCGCACATGATGCCAGAATTGGAGAAATAGTAAATACTGAGGACGCAGAAAAAACAATTCAAACCGATATGGGCAATTTCCAAAACTAGGCGAACACCTGGAAAATACATCTTAATGTACAAAAGTGGAATATACTAAATGATGGCAAAAGTAACAGAAGATGGCTTAACGTTATATTCTAAAGGCTACTAAAAATAAATAAAGGGATACTATTCTCAGATTGTATCATACTCCAGTGAGACTTCATCTGAATTCTTTGTGTAGTTTTGGTAACCACATTACACAAATAAATTAGAAGCTCAAAGGCACAAATAAAGGTGATCTAGCAGAATTCTTTCATTGAAATCACATTCTTGAGAACACTGGATAAAATCAAGGTGATGTCCATTTAATATGGAAAGCAGGAATCTTTTCTTTCACACAAAGAGCCATAGGAATCATATAGTTGATGAGGAAACCAGAACAACTTTTAAGAAGTATCTCGATGAGATGTTGGAACAGCATAGATTTTGTCTGTCAAACTTCTTATGTTTCAGTGGTGCACTCATGTGTAAATGGCCTTTTTCAATAGGGGTATGAATCCAAGTTATAAACCAGGAAAAGCCCTGTTACGGGTCGAGAAACATAATAGCTAATTCAGCGTACTACACCTAATCTGTACAGCAAAGGTCGAGCAATAGCTAATTAGCAAAAAAAAAAAAAAATGGAGCACATTGGTGGTGAAATGGGAAGACATCTCTAAGTCCATACCTTATGTTGACCATTTCAAAGCTCTATAAATATATACTACATTACTATAAAGAAACATTTTAAGTATTTTCTACAGCTGGAACACAGGCTTATGAAATAAAATGCTGAATGTTGCAAAAATAATCTTGTTGAAAATATAGCCTCAAAGCAGAAATATGACAATATAAATTGCTTGGAACTATAATATTAAGGCAATAGCTAAATACATGATACTGCTTTTTTGTCATATGAAAATATGTCAAAAATTGTACTTCTCAAAAAGGGAAAATTAGCTGCCGTTTCGCTATGGAAATGTGAAAAAAAGACATTGGCAGCAGTACATTTCAGGTAGCGTATAAGGATTAACATTGGACTGAGCAAGACATGTGGCAAAATGAAAAAGACGTGGTTTATAGATGGTGAGGGATTAAAAATTGTAAACCACCTGACTCACCCTACCAATTCATTTCATGTCTGCATCTTGACTTGATTGCATATTTCAAATGCGTTTGTATTAATTTACTTCCAATGGAAAGAATTCAAAAATATACCGAATTAAATGTAAAGTAACATTAAAAACATAAAGCTGGTCATGCTAACGTGGAAGAGCACAATCCAGGAAAAACCCCCAGACAAGGTAACACTCCACTGCAGAAATCATACACCAATAACCATATTTGCCATACTGATTTAGCGCCATCAATCAATCTGCCCTGCATGTATTTAAGATGTGGAGGGACAACCTTTACAACCCAAGAAAAACTCAAACAGACATGTGTAAGTGACAATCCAGACAGTGAAGAGCTTGGAAGCAACAGGGCTAACCATTGTTCCACCCTCAAAAGACAACAGCTTTATCTATACTAATAAAAGGCAAAGCCCTCACTCACTCACTCACTCACTGACTCATCACTAATTCTCCAACTTCCCGTGTGGGTGGAAGGCTGAAATTTGGCAGGTTCATTCCTTACAGCTTCCTTACAAAAGTTGGGCAGGTTTTATATCGAAATTCTACGCGTAATGGTCATAACTGGAAGCTGTTTTTCTCCATTTACTGTAATGGAGATGAGCTTGAACGCCGTGAGGGAGGAGTTTCGTGTGACATCATCACGCATCCCACGTAATCACGCAGTACATAGAAAACCAGGAAGACCTCGAAAAAGCGCTGAAGAAAACATGCATTATATAATTGAGAAGGCAGCGAAACAATAAGAAGCGAGCGAGTGACATATACAACCATATTGATGAGTTCTGCTACTTCGGAAACAAAGCACGATGTAAACCTACACTTTAAATTAAGTTCATAGACAAGCTGCTGCTGGCGTTTGTAATTTAGTGCCTGCCCATATAAGGCCGTCCGTCAGCGGCAATCCAATAGCAAACTCCCACTAAATATTCACGGGTGAAGGACTGTGCTTATGGAGAGGAAGATGAGATGGTCAGGGTGGTGTTTGACACAAACTCAGCAAAACTGCGAGAGAAAGTTTTAAGTGCCAGGACTAAGGTAACATTAAATACAGCCATGGACATAGCACGAGATGGCACCAGCACAGCTGGGAACCTTCGATGCATGTACACCGAGCGGCTCACGTGAACTGGCGAGTGCACAGATAAAAGCAACAGTTCCAAAGAGCTGAACAAAACCGAATTACACAATTGAAAAGGCAGCAAAAAATATGAAGTGTCTGATAAGCATATTCATAAATCCAGCTACTGCGGAAACAAAGCACACGGTGGAAAAAGTCAATGTCCCGATAAAGGAAGACAGTGTAAAAAAAACCCGTGCATGCAGTGTGTCAGGTCTCAGATAAAGAAGAAGACGAGCTGTTTATTGATGCAGTAAGAAACGAATCGATGAATGAAACCTGTCATCTTTACAGCGATTGACAAACACGGAATATAACTTGAACACAACACATCCTACAAATACAAACCTGATTGAAAGAAATAATGATAATCAAATCCTTGATGACAGCAACACTCAGTAGCACTCACAAAACAAATACTGTATATTGACAGTCATGTTACGTTATTTTTAAAATGTTCCCTTTTCTTTTTATAGCTTTTTTAACACACTACTTCTCCGCTGCGATACGCGGGTATATCTATATATGCATATATATATATATATATATATATATATATTGTAGCGTCTTCCCAGACGTAATGACGATCCGAGACGGTCACTTGGTTAGTCCTTTCTTTAATAAATAAAACGGTTGCTGTTGGCCGCAACCACGCCGAACAGACAGAACTTAAAAACAATCTCACAGCGAGAGCGACATGACCGAACTTCTCTCCTGTCTCCACCCTCCTCGTTACAACCCCAGCGCTCCCGCCCTCCTCCTCGGCTCCACCCCCATCCCTCCGAACCTCCTTTACCTTCCACTCTATTACATGAGAAATAACAGGGACAACAGAATAAATAACTGAGGGATGCAAATCACAGAACACAAACTGCAAAACAGAACTCTACAATAAAGAACAGAACGCTACACTGCTCCCTCCCACTAAGACCTCGTCCCGAGGGTCCCACAAAAAGTCCCTGAGGTGCCCGGGGGGTCTTCTCAGTCTCCGAGGCCTGCGGGGTGTGAACGCAGGTGGCTGTGCCTGTGGTCCCGCAGCAGGAGGGTGCAGCGCAGGGGGGGAAGTCAAAGGGTCAGCAGATGGAATAGCAGCTGGGAAGGGGTGGTGGCCACCCGTCCCTTTGAGAGGGCATGGGCGCCTAGGGCTCTGTTGAGGCTGACCAGTGCCCCTGTAGGGTGCCAACCTGTCCCTGTGGAGGGCCACCCGCCTTCCCCTAGGAGGGAGCTGAACTCTATAAACCACCTCTCCCAGTCTTTCAAGCACTCTACAAGGGCCCACCCAGTGGCAGTCCAACTTAGGACAGAGACCCTTCTTTTTTGGGCTATAGACCCAGACCAGATCCCCGGCCTGGAAGTCATGACCTTTAGCCCGCATGTCATAACACCTCTTCTGTCTTATGCCTGCTTTTTGTAGCTGGTCACGGGCAAAGGCATGAGCTGAATCCATTCTGTGCTGGAGCTTGCTAGCATATTCCGCCCTGGCGGAACAGCGGGCACGTCAGGGGGTCTCCCAAAGGTCATCTCCGGTGGTGTGCGCAGTTCTCGTCCCAACATGAGCAGGGCTGGTGTGCATAGGGTGGAGTCCTGTACCGCAGACCTGTAGGCCAATAAGGCGAGGGAAGGTGAGTGTCCCAGTCCCGCTGGTGCTCTGCCGTGAGGATGGCTAACTGTTTCACCAGGGTTCGATTGAAGCGTTCAACCAAGCCGTCGCTCTGGGGTGCAATGGTGTGGTCCGGGTCTTCCGCATGCCCAGGCGTGCGCGCATGGCTGAAAACACAGCCGACTCAAAGTTCCTTCCCTGGTCACTGTGGATGGTCTCTGCGGCTCCAAACCTTGCAAACATGCCCTCCACCAGGGCATCAGCCACGGTCTCTGCCTCCTGGTCTGGAATGGCATACGCCTCTGGCCACTTGGTAAAGTAGTCCATTGCAACAAGGATATAACGGTTCCCCTTATCTGTACAGGGACCGGGCCCACTATGTCCACCGCGACTCTCTCCATCGGGGCTCCCACTGCCATCTGCTGAAGTTCGGCATGGGACTGATGAGGGGGACCCTTGTGCGCTGTGCAGAGGTCACAGCAACGGCAGAAGTCTTCCACGTCCCTCCTGACCTGACCCCAGTAAAACCCTTGCCTGATGCGACGGAGAGTCTTTGCCACCCCAAAGTGACCAGTCCCTGTGGCACCATGGCATGCCTGGAGGATATAGTCCCTCAGGGACCGGGGAACCACCACCTGCCACCTCTCCTCTCCAGTGGCCGGCTCCTTCCAGGCCCTCTGCAGTACCCGTTCTCTACCCTAAGGGCATCAAATTTCTCAAATAGTCCTTTGGAGGCAGGAGAACACCCTGCCACCTCCTCCCACTGTGGTTTGCGGCCTGCCTCCACCCAGCGTAGCACCGGCTGTAGATCAGCGTCTAGCCCTTGTTGAGCTCTCCACTCTGTTTGGTCCAACATTTGAGTCAATCTGCAAACCGGTCCACCCCCCTCACATGTAGCATCTTGCTCCTCCTCCCCCTTGATCTCGGCCTCCCTGGCCTCTCTCTTCTCACAGTACTTGCAGCCCGCATGCACACAAGGGCGTCGGGACATGGCGTCAGCATTAGTGTGCCGGGTTCCGCCCTGTGCTCCACTGTGAAGGAATACGATGCCAGCTCCTCAAGCCAGCGGGCTATCTGGCCCTCTGGTTCTTTAAAGGACATCAGCCACTGTAGGGCAGAGTGGTCGGAACAGACGGTGAAAGGGAGGCCGCACAGGTAGTACCTGAAATGTCCTATGGCCTTAACAACTGCAAGGAGCTCCCTGCGGGTCACGCAATAGCGCCGCTCAGCTTTGTTGAAAGTCCTGCTAAAATAGGCCACTACTTTTCCCCTTCTTCCCCTACTTGGCTCAGCACCCCATCCCAACACCACTGGCATCCGTGTCAGGATGAACGGCCGACTGGGGTCGGGGGTGAGGATCGAGCGTTTGTCAGTGCCATCTTCAAGGAGCTGAAGGCCTGCTCGCACTCTGGTGTCCACACAAAGTCACAGCCCTTTCCTGCAGGCGGAACAGGGGTGCAGCTATACAGGAGAACCCCTGACGAACCGCCTGTAATAGGAGGCCAGCCCAAGGAAGCTCTTCAAGTCCTTGATGCTGGTAGGCGTCGACCAGTCCCTTACCGATCGGACCTTGTCCTCCAAAGTGCTGATCCCCTCACCCCGATCCTGTGTCCCAAAAATTCCAGTTCCTTCCTCATGAAGCAGCACTTTTCTGGGTGCAGCTTCAGTCCTGCTGCTGCTATCCTCTGTAGGACTCTCCTCAGCGAACTCAGTGCCGCCTCGAAGGAGCCCCCATGCACAAGAATATCGTCCAAATAAACCAAGCATTCTTGGCGGGGAATGGCATCCAGGACCCTTTCCATTAGCCGCTCAAATGTGGCTGGGGCGTTACAAAGGCCAAAGCTGAGGACCTTGAACTGCCACAACCCCGCCCGGTGCAGAAAGCGGTCTTGGACGGGCCTCTGGGCTGAGTGGGACCTGCCAATAACCGCTGCGTAGGTCTAATGAGGAGAACCACGATGACCCGACACCAGATCCAAGGACTCATCTATGCGGGTAGCAGTGCAGTCTTTTAGTCACACTGTTCAGAGGCCTGTAGTCTACGCAGAACCTCATTTTCTGACTCTTCTTTTTGTGGACCATCACAACCCCCGAAGCCCACGGGCTATTGGACGGCTCAATGATCCCTGCGTTGAGCATTTCCTCAATCGCCGTGTCAGCGGCCTCCTGATGTGCCAGGGGGAGGCGGCGGGGGCGTGTCTTGATCGGCCGCGCGTCCCCTGTGTCGATCTCATGGTGGACCAGGTGTGTCAGGCCGGTCTCTTCTGAGAGTGCGAAGATGTCCTTGAATTCCCACAACACCTGCCACAGCTGCTCTTGTTGCTCGGGTTGCAGGCCATCACAGCTCGCCTCCAGATCTCTTTCACTGCCGTCAACCTGTCAGCCTCCCCCGACACCGGCTGTTGGACCAAGGACTGTGGCTGTACATCTCCCCTGGTGTGGATGACAGGGTGCACGGGACAGGCGGGTCCACCTGCAGGGGTAAGTCCTCCATCTGATGGGTCCCGCTGCTTCGATGCGCTGGAGGTGAGCTTTGGGACTGCGCAGGTCGGACCATCTGCACCATGGGACCCCCGGGAACTGTAGTGTGTTTTCCCCAAGTCCAGTACACACCGAGCTGCCCTTAGAAAGTCTAGGCCTAATATGCACTCATCCTGTACAGCTGCAACCCACACCTTAAAGTCCACTACTAGGCCACCTACCCGGATGTTCACCAGCCCCCGCCCCAGCATGGGAGTTAACTCCCCCGTCACAGTTCGAAGCTTGACAGATGTGGCTTCCAACTGCGTCCCTGCTGGAACCATGTCGGGTCTGAGGAGCGTGGCAGTGGAGCCCGTATCTATTAGAGCTACACAGCGCCCCTTCAGGGTGATAGGGACATGGCAGAAGTCCCCAACATGAGTCCAGCCGGCGACCCTGATCCATTCAGCGCCGTCGTCTGCTTCTGGGGAAAGCTGAGCCATACTTTCCGGCTTTGCAAGTGGGCTCTACCCCGGCGGACCCACGGAGTGGGACGGATGAGTAGGGGTCTGCGCCGTCCCTTCTACGCAGACCCTGGGCGTTTCCTGTCGGTCAGCACGCTTTGGGCACTGTACGCTGATGTGGCCGCCCTGGCCGCACACCCAGCAGACAAGATCTCCGCGGCGAGGTCGGCTGCTCTGCGGGGGCTGGAGTGACACAGCTCGAATCATCTCTGTCAGCTCGCTGACCCACGCCGGCCTCTCTGGTCCTTGAATTTCGCTACCCACGGCCCTTGCAACAGGGCTACAGGTGAAGGCATCAGTCTCAACCGTAGCTCCCACTAGCTCCCTCTCCAGCGCTATCTCTAAAGCGTTCTGCAGCGTGCGAGGGTGGGCCAGCTGCGTCTGTACCCAGATCCCTCGGGGACAGAGCCGGATGAATTGGTCCCTTGCAAGCTCGCTCTGCACCACGGCTGGCATGTGCGAGTAAGCCCTCCTCGTCAGTGTTTCAATCTCTGCAGCTAAACGCGGGCGCTCCCTGTCAGTCTCTGTCTATTAGCTAGTTCAGAGCGCAGGACAGCGGGCTGATTAAATTGTCCAAACCGCCGCTGCAAGGCCCCAACTAAGGCCTCATAGTCACCCCGTTCTTCTGGGCTAAGTAACAGCAGACAGCGCGAGGCATCATCCGTGAGGCACAGAGCCAGCTGAAGTGCTTTGATGTCTTCGGACCATCCCGCAGCCTTCGCCAGCAGTTCAAATTGGGCATAAAAGGCCTCCCAGTCAGTCTTACCAGAATATTTCGGCGTTTTCATCTGCGGCTGGACACATAGGGGGCCGCCATTTCTGTTTCCGTTCGGCTTCCCTCCTTCCTGGTGAGTATTTGCGCGCCAGCGCCGTCCCCCGCCAACCCCGCGCTGAATCCGGCGTCAGCAGCTAGCTTCCTGGCCGTCTGCCTCAGGCGAGCTACGTGTTCCGTATCCCAGAGAGCGTCTATCCTACGTCCCGGATAATAAGCGTTATCACCGTACTCCACCTCCTCCTTGACTTTTGGTCGGCGCCTGCGTTGTCCGCTGTGCGCCATGCTGCTCACGGTGATAGCAGGGTTAGCTGGAAGCTGCTAGATAGCTCACCGAAAGCCGAGCACAATCCGCCGGTGTTTACTTCTGACACCAGTGTAGCGTCTTCCCAGACGTAATGACGATCCGAGACAGTCACTTGGTTAGTCCTTTCTTTAATAAATAAAAAGCGGTTGCTGTTGGCGCAACCACGCCGAACAGACAGAACTTAAAAACAATCTCACAGCGAGGCGACATGACCGAACTTCTCTCCTGTCTCCACCCTCCTCGTTACAACCCCAGCGCTCCGCCCTCCTCCTCGGCTCCACCCCCATCCCTCCGAACCTCCTTTACCTTCCACTCTATTACATGAGAAATAACAGGGACAACAGAATAAATAACTGAGGGATGCAAATCACAGAACACAAACTGCAAAACAGAACTCTACAATAAAGAACAGAACACTACAATATATATATATATATATATTTGCCGATCTACATACTCGAATAATGGATACTTTATTCACCATCAATGATTGTTTTGGTAAAGCCATACTCAATGTATTCATTAGATGAACGGTAAAAAAGTAGCAGCGAGGGGAGGATGCAGGCTGTAGTCTTGCGTCAACTCTATTTGAATTGCGATCACATTTGAAAAATATATCTTTTCAAGTTCTATTTAGTCCATATGTGTCAAACTCAAGGGCGAGATCATTTTATATACTGTATTATTGTTATTAAAGCCCGGGTATATGAAGCGCTGGTAACACAATAAACTACAGATCCCATAATGCAGCGCTTCAGCCACCTTGCCGAACAAGTTATTGCGAAGCTAGCTCACACGATGCTGAAGAGAAAAGTTGATTCTGAAAATAGAGCCTTTAAAAACCGATGGGAGGCTGAGTATATGTTTACTGAACCCGTGTGTCTCATTTGTGGAGCTAATGTGGCTGTATTTACAGAATTTAATCTAAGACGGCACTATGAGATAAAACATCAGGGTAACCTGAATGCAATGCAGAAGATACAGAAAGCAGCATAATTAAATAAGAATCTGACACTTCAGCGGACGTTTTAACCCGTGCACAATCACAAAGTGATTTCAAGTAAAGCTGCTTTTATGGGAGACACAAATGCACCAAGTGCACCTTGCCCCACTTTCCCTGTTGACAAGTAATGTTAAACCAAGTCGTCACTACGGTGTTCCCAAATACGCGCTTTGCTGATAAACTGAGCGCACTGCGCACTGAGTTTGCACGGCGCTTTGGTGACTTTGAAGAACAAAAAAAGTCCGTCTACATGCGGCTCGAACCTTGTGCATGTTTGGTAGCACATATCTGTGTGAGAAGCTCTTTTCAGTGATAAAGACTAACAAAACAGCACACAGGAGTCGCCTCACTGATGAGCACCTGCAATCCATCCTGAGAATCTCCACAACACAGAACCTCACACCAAACAGAAACGAACTTGTGGCCAAAAAAAGATGCCAGGCGTCCAGCTCTAAAATGACATATGAGCAAAGACAACTGAATGATTTGATTTGTTATTGCTGAAAGGAACACATTTTATTTATATTTCCAGGTTTTGTTATGCAGCATGTTCATATTTGAATTTGTATAATTTTGACATATATATTTTGATATATTTTTATGGAGAGCAAATTCTTTTGGGATATTTAAAATCTAAGTTTATTTTTTATATAAAATTACATAAGAGTAAAGAAATTTGAATGTTTGTTCTTTTAACGTTTACTTTATTTCTAACTTGTATAATTTAGACAGGATATATTTTTATGGAGAGCAAAATATTATAAGTTGTTTAAGGTTTGAGTTGATTTATTCAGGAATAATATTCCTGTCTGTTTTTACCATTCCTACCAAAGATATTTCTGTCGACTAAATAAAAATTACTTCTATTTAAAATTTAAATAGAACTTGAACAAATACGATAGTTCATAATATCCACGCAGACTTGCACGTAAGAGCGGGAGTCATCCGTTTTAACAAATGCAGCGTATTGCACTGATACGAAATAGCTGTGTGTGTATATATGTAGATATGTATGTATATGTATATATGTTTATATATGTGTGTGTGTATGTATGTGTATATATGTAGATATATATGTATGTATATATGTGTATATGTATAGATATGTATATATATATATGTTTATGTGTGTGTGTGTAAAATATATATATATATATATATATATGACAACAACACTCATCACTCACAACAGTGACAAAACAATTACATTGACAATCATGTTACGTTATTTTCAAAATGTTTCCTTTTCTTTTTCATAACTTCTTTAACTCACTACTTCTCCGCTGCGAAGCGCGGGTATTTTGCTAGTCTCTTATATACAGTGATCCCTTGCTGTATCGCGCTTTGACTTTCGCAGTTTTGCTCTATCGCGGATTTTATATGTAAGCATATGTAAATGTATATTGCGGATTTTTCGCTGATTCGCGGATTTCTGCGGACAATGGGTCTTTTAATTTATGGTACATGCTTCCTCAGTTTGTTTGCCCAGTTGATTTCATACAAGGGACGCTATTGGCGGATGGCTTAGAAGCTACCCAATCAGAGCACGTATTACATATTAACTAAAACTCCTCAATGCTATAAGATATGCCTCCTGCGCGGTGCTCGATTGTTTGCTTGTCTCTGCCCCTATCTCACCCTCTCTGACATTCTCTGTGCCTGGCGGAAGGGGTGTGAGCAGAGGTGCTGCTTGCACAGAAGCTGTTAGCCTAGTGGATACGGACGCTCCTCTAAGAAATGCCACTTTATCGAGGTGCCTCCAAAAGCACACTTATTGATTTTTTGATTGTTTGCTTTAATCTCGCGCTCTCTCTCTCTGACGTTCTCTGCGCTTGACGGAGGAGATGTGAGCAGAGGGGCTTTTTGCACAGAGGCTGTTTGCTTAGAAGATACGGACGCTCCTGTAAAAATGCTGAAAGGCTACCTTCGCATTGATCCCTTCATTGCCGCTGCTTTATCTTGGTGCTTGCATACTTAAAAGCGCAACAGCCCTATTGATTTTTTATTGTTTACTTTACTCTCTCTCTCCGTGTTTGCACAGAAGCTGTTTGCTTAGAAGATAGGGACGCTCCTGTAAAAAATGCTGAAAGGCTACCTTCGCATTGATCCCTTCATTGCCGCTGCTTTATCGCGGTGCTTGCATACTTAAAAGCGCAACAGCCCTATTGATTTTTCATTGTTTACCTTACTTTCTCTCTGACATTCTCCGCTCCTTACGCGCACTTTGAAGAGGAAGATATGTTTGCATTCTTTTAATTGTGAGAAAGAACTGTCATCTCTGTCTTGTCATGGAGCACAGTTTAAAACTTTTGACTGAAGGGTGTTATTTCATGTCTAGAGGGCTCTAATAATGTTAAAAAACGTATTTAGAAGGTCGTAAACAGGTTTTCTATGCTCTAACTGCGAAAATATTAGATTTATAAATAAAGAATCCTACTTCGTGGAAATTCATTTATCTGTCTGGAGCGGATTAACCGATAAACAAGGGTTTACTGTATAACTGTGCGGAGAATATTTATAAACAGTGTGGGAGAGTTTCTAAGGGCTTAAAATATATAAAAATAATCATACAAACATATGGTTTCTACTTCGCGGATTTTCACCTATTGCGGGGGGTTCTGGAACGCAACCCCCAATCGAGGAGGGATTACTGTATATTTCTTTTCTGGTTCATCCTGCTTCCACCTCAAAACCGGTCCCGTCCACACGCAGCCGACATGGCATTTCTTGATTCCTATTCGTCCTCTTCCTAACCCCACCCCATGCTGCCAGCAGCTCCTCTTAAAAACCGGTCCCGCCCACACGCAGCTAACATGGCATTTCTCGCCAAACTTCTGAAGTACGCTTACAAAATAAAGCAAACTCTGCATGCAGCGAAAATTTACTTCTCCAGCTAGATTCCATGCTCAGAACCATCAAACCTTTTGCTAAATCATGCAAACACATGCATGAAATCGCTCAGTCCAATCCAACAGCATCTGTATGAATGCTTTTCGAGGAAAACCCTTGGCATGATTTACGACGATACAATGACCCGACATGTCACACCAATGTTGCAACGATTTTCGTCGGAGAAGATGGCGAACCGCCTGCCAAAAGGGACATTTGCATCTGTCCCATAGGCAACTCCTGTAAACAGATTTCCATGCTCAATATGAATTGCGATCCTATGGTTTACACATTTTCATTCCCTTACAGAGACATTGGCTGGCACAAAGATTTATAACATGTTCCCGATAAAAGAACCGCTAAGCGAATAAGGCTTACTCAATGCCAATTTTACATGTACAGATTAGCAATGAGGAATACATTTAGTATTTTGCACTCCAAAGGCGACGATGTTTACGTAATCGAATTTCTGAAGCGTGGCCTTCCTCATACCCACATGCTGTTTACTCTTCACAATAATTCTAACAACCAGTCTTCAGCCATGGTCAGTTGTATGTGGCTTTTTCTGGGGTTAGATCTTTCGACTCATTATCTGTTGTCACCACCAAAACACCTATTCACAACTGCGTCTTTCAAGAAGTATTTATTTCTTCTTGATTTCTGAATTCCTTTCTCACTGTTTTCCGTTCCTATTCTTACAACGCCGTACACTACGGTGGGCTTCAGCTAGTTTAAATTATTTATTTAAAGTATTCAGTAATAAACTATGTTATGCCAAGGGTAGACTAAAATTAAAATCTGAGAAGACCAACCAAGTTAACATCTCTTTAGCAACATGTGGGTGGAAAACAAGTGAATTACAAGCTAATATTGAGTGAAAATTGACTGGAAAGGGCTTTAGATTGGCCAGCAGCAGTGGCATCCACACTGGAACATAAATTTTTTGGGAAGTGGAAAAGTGTTGCCAGAATATGACTTAATAGTTGATCGTAAGTATTGCAACAAAGAGTTATTATCATTTAAAGTGGACAACTGCCAAGTAGGTCAAAGTATATAAAACTATAAAACATATTAAATATCTAGCACAAGGGATGGATGCGCAAAGACAGAACACAAAATGAAGTAAAGAATAAACAAAGCAATGAATGTGCTAACCCACTAGACACATATGCAGTTAACGGGCAGAGGAAATTTCTCAGTCGGCTCAATATTTGCCAATCTTTCTGAAAACACATTTTTACATTGTCATTATGGGTTATTGAGTGAAGACAGATGTGCAAAAATGGCAAATGTATCAATTTAATATTAAATCTACAAATCTGCATTAAAGCGTTCAGAAAGTGAATGGGTCTGAATATGTTCTGATTCCACTATAGATACTTTTATTTGAGTGTTCAGGTCATCTTCTTTCTGTTGCCAGAAGTAAGCTACCACTTGATGTTTCATTTTATTTTTTTAGGTGAATGCTAGTGTAAATCGGTTCACAGGTTAGATAAAGTTTAGAATGGACAATTAAGCAAAGCAAAAACGTTTTTTTGGCATTGGTAGGTGGCTGTAAGGATTTTGTTGCAGGATTTAGGAATACTAGTAGTAAAACAACTCTTATTTGAATATTAAATTAACTTTGGACGCAGTTACTAAAGTCCAGTGAGAAAAATGCAGCAAGACAATGAGATGTTTATAATGAAAGGCAGTCTTCTAAACCATCCATCCATCCATGTTCCAACCCACTGAATCCAAACACAGGGTCACATGGGTCTGCTGGAGCCAATCCCAGCCAACACAGGGCGCAAGGCAGGAACAAATCCCAGCAGGGCACCAACCCACCGCTGGACACACACACACACCCACACACAAAGGACAATTTTTTAGATCGCCAATGCACCTAACCTGCATGTCTTTGGACTGTGGGACGAAACCAGAGTACCCGGAGGAAACCCATGCAGACCCGGGGAGAACAAACTTCACGCAGGGAGGACCCAGGAAGTGAACCCAGGTCTCCTTACTGTGAGGCAGCAGCGCTACCACTGCGCCACCATGCCACCCATACTGTATCTTCTAAACCAGTATATATAAATATGAAAATATTTCTGAAAAATATATATAGAATACACATGTAATATATGTCTTAGCTCTATCTATCTTTACTATTAAGCTCTCTTTAGTAATAATGCAAGTGATAATTTTTAATAATACTAACAAACTACAGACCTTCAAGTAGAAGTGGATACTGAACTTTCAAGTTAATAAAATAAATGAATACAGGAAAAATGCCTACCCTTAATTAAGGATTCAGCAGCAAACAAATCCTGCTTATAAGTCACCTAAACAATAAACAAACAATAAAAATACAGTTATGAAACAACATTATAGAAACCGATGTGGATTAAAACATGCAGAACTGCATTAAGTGTTGGCAAAATATAACACTATAATGACATTACATAAAAATATTTTATTGTAAACTGAAGCATTTTCTTACCTTTATATGCATAGAAGCTTGAAGACTTTAAAATACATTTTGAAAGCTGCATATATACAGTAACTTACAACAAAAATACAATATGTACCGTAAGTGATAAAAATGTAACAAGTGGAATATTCAGTAGCAATAATGTTCAATACAATAATTGATGTGAATTTCAGTGTTGTGAAAAAAATATCTCCCAATCTGATTTTTTACAATGGTGCATAGTTTTCACTGTAGCTTATATCAGATCACCAACCAAATTTTTA
>NW_024378147.1:0-7146 GCF_016835505.1 Polypterus senegalus
GGAGGTGGAGTGCACTGGTGATATTTTGAGGATAGGAGTCGCATATAAAGGACTGAGCAGGAAAGGCGACGTGTAATTTTCTACAAAGAGACATTCCCTCTCATCTTGGGGTTTAGCCTGGCGTAATTCCAGGTACTCTGTGCTTCAAAATAACAGGGAGACTGTAGTCAGCACCCCCTACAGTCCCAGAATAGGCGTATATCTGGACTGGCCTTCTGGCTATCTGTCATTTTATAGCGTCTCACACACAATGACCCTCCTGCACAGGCTCCGCACCTCCTTCACTGAGCCGCTCTATCCAGGGTTTGGGATTTGGTTAAACTCCAGTGTAACAATCTGCCATCTGACACCAGGTGACCACTGACCAGTACCCTCCACCAGTCACCTAATGTCCCCACAAGCGTAGCTACAGTTTGTGTTTGTAGTTTGCGGTCAAAAGGAATTCTACAGGACAGGCATGAGAATGCAGGGTGAGTGTGGTTGTCAGGGTCTCCATTGTTATTGGGTGTGAGTATCCAATCAGGTGTGTGTGTGTCATAGTGTGCGGTGAAGACACCGCAGACCTACAAATACCAGTTTGACCACTACTGAAAGGCATTATATACAATACCAGTTATTTGATAAGTTGTGTTAACCATTGGCATAGTCTGTCATGCCATGCTAGTGGCCCGAGAGACACAGACCCTTTTCTGTTCTTTCAATGTACTTGCACGTCTTTCACCAGCAGATGGCACCTGAGAGCGCAGTTAGATGAACATGGAAGTGGGAGAGCAAATCCATGAAAGACATTTCAAATTCAGATTATGAAGAGTTTGACACAATCCATCTTAACACACGACTAGCCTGCCATAGAAAACCGCGTGAAGTGACGTGTGGAGACCTTTAGGTAGGTGCTGGCTGGAAAGGGCAGAGGGGGCACACTGAGGGGTGCAGCTTGTTATTTTAGAGGATCTCAGCTTCAATTCTGGGCTTGTGCTTGAATTTCCTTTTCTGTCCTTTTTAAGAAGAGTTTGATTACAATCAGAAATTGTCATTTTATATTTATTCCATTGTTAAGCAAGGTTTTTAAAAATGGTTACAAGGTCACAAAAATGTGATCCTGCTTTGTTTCATATTTACAAAAAAGTTTATCAGTTCAAGTAGAGCAGGGTTCACATCTGAGGTCCTCCCTGCATGGAGTCGGCATGAACTCCTCGTGTCCACATGGTGTCTTCAGGGTCTCCTGTTTCCTCCCACAGTCCACAGATATGCAGGGGAGCTCAGTTGGTGGTCCTGAATTGGCACTAGTGTGTGCTTGGGGTTAATGTATGTGTGTGAGAGAGTGTGAGTGTGTGTGTGTGTGCGTGTTTGTGCTTGGGGTTGATTTAAGTGTATGTGTTTGTGTGTCCAGGGTTTTGAAGGTTTGCAATTCTCTTATCAAAATATAAGACGGAAGAGTTGGGGTGGCTCGCTTTTTACATAATAAAGAAAAAGATCAGGGGCTTAACCCTCTAAAGTAAACCCCCCAACTCCACATGTCACTCCTCCAGCTGGAGTCTATTCCCACCCAACAGAGTCAACTCCCCCACCTTGGAGCTCCAGTGTGGAAGGTTTAGGCTGTAGAGATATATACTTGACTTTTTGTAATGCATGTAGTAATAAAATGGATTGCATTTTTCATTCCAACAATTGGTGCACCACAAACATTATCATTATTATGTTTTTACGAATCCCATACTAAATATTTCTAATGCATTGAGTAAACAAAAGGTGTTGCATTGTTCATTCTAACCAATGATGCATCAGAAACATTAGCACTGTTCTCATGAACACTATACCAAATGACATATCAAAGTCAAAGTGAATTTTATTGTCATCTCAACCATATCCAACTATACAGATAGATGAAATTGCGAAGCTCAGGGTCCACAGTGTAACAACATTAAGTGCAAATAAAAAATTAAAATTAATTAATAATAGAATTAAAATTAACATTTAAATTTAAAATTAAATTTAAAATTTAAATTGAAACACAAACAAGACAAGACAAAGAAGTAGCAGCAATATTGATGTGTAGTAAGCAATATGAACATTGATGCAATGTATGGTATTATGCTATCTAGATACATAAATGTAGTCAATAAATATGTAATATAATAAATAAATAATAGATATAGAAAATACAGAAATGATCAGTGTATGATAATAGTTTAAGACATGTGTAAAAAATGACAGGTCAGAATGTTTCACAGCAGAAGGATATCAAGAGTGTCCAAATCCTTTAAGGTCAGTATATGAGATTTTCAGTTCTTTTCTACCTGCACACTCGTCTTAACAGGAAAGTGGCTCGCATGTATAAAAGTTCTGTTTTTAGAGGTGGTTGAGGCTGTGTGGAAAATCCCAGGGGGCTGCCTGGTGTTAAGGAATCTGACATCTTGGGGGTAAAAATTCTCCTGCAGCCTGGCAGATTTGGCTCTGATGCTGCAGTATCTTCTCTTGGATGGCAGAAGTGTGAAAAGTCCATGTGAAGGGATGTAAGAGGTCCTACACAATGCTGCAGGCCTTGCGGACACTGCATTTGTAAAATATGTCCTGTAGTGAAGGGAGAGGCACCCCAATAATCTTCTCTGCTGTCTTCACTATCCTTTGCAGGCGCTTGCAGTCAGATATGTTGCAGTTGCCATACCAGACAGTGATGCAGCTGGTCAGAACACTCTCAATGGTGCCTCTGTAGAACATGGTGAGGATGGAAGGGGGAAGACATGCTCGCTTCAGCCGCCTCAGGAAGTGTAGTCTCTGCTTGGCCTTCTTGATTAGTGATGAGGTGTTATGCATCCACGTAAGTTCCTCAGTTATGTGCACACCGAGGAACTTGGTACTCCTAGCAGTCTCCACATCTAAACCGTTGATGCTGAGTGGGATGTGGGCAGGATGTGATTTTCTGAAGTCCACGATTATCTCTTTTTGTCTTGTCGACATTGAGAGATAGATTGTTGTCTTCATACCATGTGGACAGCCGTTCCACCTCATCTCTGTAAGCTGTTTCATCATCCCTGCTTATCAGTTCCAGCACCGTCGTATCATCCACAAACTTGATGATGTGGTCTGTGTTGTGCGTGGCGGTGCAGTCGTAAGTCAGCAGGGTGAACAGCAGTGGACTAAGCACACAGCCCTGCGGTGCTCCAGTGCTCAGTGTGATGTTGCTGGAAGTGTTGCAGCCCATCCGAACTGACTGGGGCCTCTCGCTCAGGAAGTCCAGGATCCAATTACAGAGGGTGGTGTTCAGGCCCAACCTGCTCAGTTTTACAAAAAGCTTTTGAGGAATGATTGTGTTGAAGGCGGAGCTAAAGTCTATGAATAGCATCCTGACGTATGTGTCTTTTAATGCAGATGTGTCAGGGAGAGGTGAAGGGCAGAGCATATGGCATCCTCAGTTGACCTGTTTGAGTGGTATGCAAACTGAAGAGGGTCAAGGGAAGCAGGGAGATTAGTCTTTATGTGTGACATGACTAACCTTTCAAAGCACTTCATGATGATTGGTGTGAGTGCAACTGGTCGGTAGTCATTCAAGCATGTCACTGATGACTTCTTTGGCACTGGTATGATGGTGGTCGACTTGAAGCATGCTGGGACTGACGACTGGCTCAGAGATGTGTTGAAGATGTCTGTGAGGACACCAGCCAGTGCTATATAACAGAGATATAGCAACTGGGTGGACACACAGACCCACAAGCAGACACCTATCCTTTTGTTAAGGTGGATATTTATAATTTTAATTAACTGGTCTGCTCTGTGAATCTAAAAATGTGAAGCAATCCCACACCCAACCTTTTTACTTGACTTGGCCCAGTGGGTCCTCAAGAAGGTCCTCACTGCAGCAAGTGGAATGGATGGTCTCTAAACATGGACAGGGTTAAACATTCAATTCCCACTGTAATTCATAGACATCACACATTTGGGTTCTGCTGAGCTCTGTATTAGACAGGAAAGACGAGACCTGACACATGCAAATGATGAAAAAAATGTATTTGCACATTTATGGCACTTGGTTTACTAACAGTAGTTATAACCATCCCACAACTCCAATTTTAAAGATAATGTAAGCTGGAATATCACACTTAGAGTTGCTGTAGCCTGACTGTCACTACCAGTATGCAGGACAGGGGGCGGGACACCTCTGTGCATATTAAACATTTAAATCAACCCATGTTTAGCCACGCCCCTTTCTGAAGCTCACAATGAAGAGTACCAGCAATATGGAGGGCTATGGCCATGAGACAGATTAAGATACATTTGTGTGCTTTAAACCAATCCGTACTTGTTATGTAATTAGTCATTTGTAAAGCTTATAATTGTATTACCAGTGTTACAACACTCTGAGCCTGCACTCAATGGAGGATAATATACAAAAATTAAAATCTGAATGGACTGAACTGGTTCCACAAGCCAAACAACTGCACTTTTATTTGAGTGGCACTGAAAAGCTTTGTGAACGTCCTAACAAATCAGTGACCACCACAAGAGTTCTGCTGAGAAGTAAACTTGTTGGCTTTACTGCTGTGTCCTCTGAATGGGAGACGCTGATTTTAACAAAGATCAGTGATGGACTGGCGCCCAGGGCAAGGATTGTTTCTGCTCCACAACTCTGCCCCGGATAAGCGGGTTAGGAAGATGGATGAAGGGATTTGCCATATTATGACATATTATTGAGAGTTTCTTCAAGCATGTGAGGGTTTAAAACAGACATGAGCTTATAAAACCGAGTACTAAACATTGAAAAATATGAGTTACAGCTGTAAAATGTGTAATACTTTCATAAATCCACACACTAAATAAACATCTGACTTCATTTAAACATTAAAATGACTGCCAGCTTACAAAAAGCATGTAGGGTTTAGCAAGTCAATAAAGTGAAGCAGCAGGACGGTTGTCACTTTTCATTTTGAAAGCCAGTGACGTCTGTTAATGGATTCCTGTTATTTAATGCTAGTGAGCTTCATAAATAAAACCCTGACCCCTCTGTCTGTCTGTCTGTTGAATTTCTCACATTTGTGTTGTGTTGTTGACCCATTTCACACACTAAGGATCTCATCTTGTCTGTTTGTTTGTCATTTTGTTTGTTCACTAATTACACAAAAATGGCTGAATCAATTTTCATCAAAGGTCTCTATTGGTCCAACTTAAAATGTAACCTTCATGGCATTTCAACCCAGAAAGGGTGCATTATTCTGAAATGACGGAGCTGATCTTAATGGAATTTTTTGTAAATAATAAAAATTAAGCAACTTACAATCCAGAATGTGTGCTGTTTCAAAAATGTCATTGAAAAGGGGGTTTCTAATACAGAATTGGGCGTTAATTGCAGTGGGTGGCATACATCACTCCACTAAAGCTCAGTCAGTGTTTATAGACTTTTGTGCTTGTATATTACTGTTGATATAACTTGAAATCTTCATGAGCAGGAGACATGATTGAAGTATTTAAAATTAAGAAGGGAGTAAGTCAAGTGAATCAAGACTGTGACTTTAAAATGAGTTAAGCAAGAAAACAGGAACACAGCTGGTAACTTCTTAAGGGTACATTTCACAAAAACTAGGATGTTTTTCTACACACAGAGAATGATAGACACATGGAATAAGTGACCAAGTAGTGTGGTAGACAGTAAGGCCTCACGTAATATACACAGTAACACATGGTGTACAGACAAAACTGGAAATGTGCGTACGCATAAAAAAATCCAGATGTATAAAACTGTGTGTACGGCAAGTTCCACACACTTCCCCTTTATAAATCCCTAGTGAACATGAAATTTTATGCACCCACCCAGAATTTTAAGTATTTTAATATGCAGGTCAATATAAATAGCCCTTTTCCTTCAGTGTTATGTTAAATGACAATGGCAAAAGTACAGCAAATGTGAAGTGGATACAAGGAAAAACTGTTTATTAGCTTAAACAGTGGTATAAACAAAAAAAGAAAATTGACGGAGTGATACAGCGTAGCGGAGACCCTCAAAGTTCAAGTTTAGAAAGTCACACAGTGCCCAAAATAAAAAAGAAGTGGTCAGATGTCAAAGTCAACGTGAAAAGTGAGTTCCAGCTCATCGACTGTTTATTCTGTTTCAGACCATATTACAAAAGCTGTCCCCCGTGCCGAGGATGCAAATCTATGTAGCGATGGTGAGCACAGCGTGACTTTGGGTGCTGGCTGCACACACACACCTCTGCCTTGAAACCGCTGGGTCACCATCTGGCTGTGTGCTGATGGACTGTTCTGGAGTCACAAAATGCAGTAGTGGATGCTGGAATATAAGGGATGTACTAAGGGATATTGACCGCAAATTAAATGAATTAAATAAAAAATAAATGCTGCATCTGACTACCTGTTTTTACATTCTTCTTATTAACGTTCAAACAAAGTTGTAATGCTGTCCAATTTGGATGATCATTTGGTGGGTCAGGGTCAGGTTCATTGTAACGCATCTCTTCAGGTATGGGCAAGCCATGATCATGTGCCACATTATATATGCAGTACGCTACAAGCTTCCACAATGCGACACACTTTCAGTGCACTATAGAATAGCATATTAATAGAATGAAAATGCTTTCTATTTACAAATTAATTCTCTGAAGGGGCCTTTATCGTGTAGCATTGGCACCGAGCGACACAATGGATTGATTCTCTGGTCTTTACATGGCTCTTTGAGGTGACTTGCTGTCCTTAAAAGGACTGCATGCCTTTTGCCGCACTATGCAGAGTTGCTGTTTTTATAGGCTCTCCTGCTACTGTAGATGATGTAATGGCAGCTCATTCTTTTGGTGATTCATCGTTGGCTGATGTAACTTGTCCAGCACTGTTGCAATAGCAATCTGTGTGCGGCTGACCACTCTGATTACATCTGGAGACGTGGAGGTTGCTGCGAATTGCACTTTGATGTTTGCCAGTACAACCACAGTGTCAGGAAATCTTATATATCGGGATGACTAGTTGATAATAACATCCTATACAGCTGGCATGGCGCGACTCAAGTGATGATTGTGAAAAGTTCACATTAAAAAGCTCCTGTGGCTAAAAAACCAGAGAGTGGACAGAAATTGTAAAGGAGCAGGTGGAGCACAATTCCTCAAAGTCTGCCACTTATATATGCGGCCCTAGCATTTTAGGGAC